>NC_051176.1:169311512-169611512 GCF_013339695.2 Rhipicephalus sanguineus
AAATTGGGATCAGGGGAATTGGCACAAGGCACCCAAAGTTTTCGAATTAACCAGGCTGGTACTGACCACCGCTTCAAATTATCCACTCAAATTTACATTGCAAAATACGGGGCCAAGGAAATCCTTCTAATTATGCAGGATTTCGAAATAACCGAGTTCGAATTAATGAGGTTTTACTGCATTACCCTCAGATCGATTCGTCATTTTTTAAGTTTAAAAGCTTGTTATACCGTCTTATATGCCCCAAGTATAGTAAATATTAAAACATAACATATTTTACAGGTTATCACTTGCATTCTACCGAAAGTCAAATTCTGCTATTACTCAAAGTTGCTTCCACTTCCCTTTGAACCAAAAAGAATGACATATGCATATACCTTGTTTGAACTTTAAAAATATCGTGCTGGTTAGTTGGGTCATGACAAATATGCTCATTTTTCTTTATAATATGTGATATAAACTATACGAATTCGCTTCGAAATTCGCTTTGACCAAATCACTATTTGCTTCGAATTCACTTCGGACCTAAAATTTACTATTCGCACAAGCCTAGTGTTTTCTAATTATATAATATTAACTAAAGTTTGTTGGAAAAGGTGGTTATTAGTAATAGTATAAACGTCTTCGGGTAGGTGGTTCCAATCTACTGATGTATGAGGTATAAATGATCGATAAAAAGACTGTGATTTACAAAATGCGATGCCAACCTTATGATGCTGGTCAATGCAATGGGATATGCACTGAGGTTTGAGGATTAGTAGGTCATGTAGGGTGGGATGACGAAATAATTTGTGGAATGTGGCCAAACGGGATATTTTCTGAGAGAAGGAAGACCTAGGCTAGATTTCATTGAAGTTATGCTGGCAGTTCGATTATAGTCAGAAAGTATGAAACTCATGGAGTTATTCTGTACTGTACAAGTGCAAGTAAAGTAATCAAGTTATTGTGGCAAGGACCCCACAAAGATGAGGCATATTCAAGTTTGGAACATATTAACATTTTATATAAGAGTAGTGTCAGTGCTTTTGAGAAGTTACAGCATATGTAGCCTAACTTGCGATTGGCATTATTAGTAATGTATTCAATGTGAGGCACCCAAGATAGGTTCGACGTAATAAGAATACCCAAGCATTTATAAGAGCTGACCGGATCGAGCAGGACATTGTTCAAGTAGTATGTTAGCGAGGTGTTAACAGTTCTAGTTACGCACATTACTTTACATTTACCAATATTTAATTCCATTCGCCATGTGCGCCAAGCTGCTACGGCATTAAGATCAGATTGGAGGCATAAACTGTCATTATCATTGGTTATTTCATGAAAAATGATGCAATCGTGCGCACAAAAAGATTAATGTTAGAAGCAATTGAGGATGTGAGATTGTTAACGTAAATTGAAAACAGAAGTGGACCGAGGATTGACCATAGTGGTACACCTGAGCTGCAGAAAATAATCAGCAGCAGATTAGCTGCAATGTATTGAACTCTGTTATATTAAAAACACTCCATCCACTTGAGTAAATTACTGTCAAGGTATAGTAGACTCCGTTTGAATAGTAGTAGTTGGTGACATACTTCGTCGAAAGCCTTACTAAAGTCTAAAAAAATGCAATCAGCACATGATGAACGATCCAAAATCTGACGCAGTTTGTGAGTGAATGATATTAGCTGTGTCTCACATGAAAAGTATTTGCGAAAACCATGTTGCGCTGATGTAAAAAGAACTCGATTCAAGGAGTTAATAAGGTTGGTGAAAACGAGATGCTCTAATGCAAGTCATGCAAGTCATTTCACTGTAAGGGCATCCAACTGTATCTCAGGGCAACCTCACTGTCTTCGATGTGCGTCTCTTCAATGCAGTTTCTTTATGACACAATATAAGATCTTTTTTCACACGCACGTAAGACCATAACATGTGTGTTCAAATGCCAATTCCAACACTGTCCTCTCAAACAAGCAACCAAAACAGTAGGTAAGTAACTGTTTCAGATTGAGGCCACTCACTTTGGCCGGGGCTCATCTCGAAAGGCGTAAGGAACCACGTTGCCTCGTGGTTGAGTGTAGTTGTAATACCGGGATGGTGACAATGTCAAAGGTGGAGGGTCCTCAACGTGAGGGG
The DNA here is from genome assembly GCF_013339695.2 of Rhipicephalus sanguineus. Classification (NCBI taxonomy): domain Eukaryota; kingdom Metazoa; phylum Arthropoda; class Arachnida; order Ixodida; family Ixodidae; genus Rhipicephalus; species Rhipicephalus sanguineus. Next base: position 169,313,631 of record NC_051176.1, read on the forward strand.
CTGTTAGGGCCACCGACATGGCAATGCTGACAAAAAAGGCCGGCAGCAAGATCTGTGAGAAGAGGCCCTTCCAGTTGCGTCGGGTGCAGTAGTAGCGCTTAAGCAGGATGGCACTCAGCTGCTGCACCAGCAGTAACTTTCCTTCCACCCGGCGACCATTGCCCACCCAGCTGCCACCAGCTGTTGGCTCCTCCCCTGTAGACAAAGCCAACAAGGCATTCGACACAGTACACAGGTGCATGGGAAGAGCAATGACATGTAAGACAAAAAATTGCATAAGCACAGGCTCTATATTATACCATAATGTCCAGGCTTATCCCTTTTTGGGTTCCCTAGCCCAATGTTGATTGGATGAAATGGTGAACCAAGGTACCCCAGTGTGCACCAGTGATTTGTCAAGAATGCAATAAGCAATTGCTTGGATGCATTATGTGATAACAACCATGTCACACAGTGCTTACTCCATTTAGCTGTTCAGCCTTTAAAACCAATTTCAAACCTTTAGCACATTCATAAGCATTGTGGTAATATTACTGTCAGCTGCACGTAAGAGCCGTTTTAGGTTTAAACTATCCAAAATAACAAGGCCATAAACGTGTTCATGGTTATTTTTGTAAAAGCCTGATACAGATGATTTGCCACCCACAATGTGCTTACAGCAGCAAAAGTGCTACACTTCATCATGGACCTTCCAGTGTAAATCTGTAATGAGCCAGAGCTAAGATACAAGGGCATCACAAGCACTCTGCAGCTGCTTTCAACATCTTCTAAACGGAGGTTGCTACCTTGAGCTTTTGCTGTGATGCCATTAGGTGCTTGAAAGTACACTGGGAAATTAAAATCTGTCATACATATTGTCACTCCCCTAACTGCGACAATATTTAGGCACCACTCAGAAGACCACAATAGGGCAAGTATTCCTTCACGCCATGTATGAACCATCACAAAAGAGCTTCCTCTCATCACTTAATGTTCTGCAAGCAACAATTTCCCTGAGAAGGTGCGTCAAGCTAGTCTACAATAATACGGCCATGTACTTGCACGTCAGATGCCAGTTAGCTTGCACACATTGGCTACACCCTTGAAGTACCCAAAAAAGTCCAAACAGGGCTGGGAAGCTACACTACAAACGCCACCTTGCCACCAAAAGACTTGGCCAAAATCAAGTGAAATAGAGAACTGAGGTCCAGAGGAGGCAACCGGCAATTGAAGAGGCGTTCAAGGCCAACAAAGAAGGAGCATTCCTCGTATACGAGAACGTGAGGGGTAGACTAGATGATTGCTGAAATGCCACTGAAGGGAGACTGCAAAGCCATGTAAGCAAGTCACTGCAACGAAAAACCTCAGAAACCACCGAAGCAAGCCAGTGACACTGGATGAAATTGTAGCCTCCTTGTATAAAGTGGCACCCCTAGCAGTAGCTTTTGTCCCTATAAAAACCTGGCTCGAAGTTTCATAAACATTGAAAAAGTATCAGGGGACTGATAATAGTACCAAACAATACACACTCCGAATGGCTTGTCTGAACATTTCACTGCAAACAATCATTTATACAGCAAAGTCTGGCCGTTTGAGTGATGCAGTGTACTGTCCACTGTTATGTCCACTGTGAATGCATACCTGCCAACCTAGAGACTTCTGAAATCAGGAGACTCACCACGTGGGAGGGAGGGGGGCACAGAAAAAAATTGTTTCAGGCAACGCCTGTGATCAGTCAACAAAACTGTCTCCAGCATACGGCCCCCGCGTTCGTAGCGTAGGAACATACGAAGCGGGTCTGCGGCTTGACTGTAGCACTGTTACTATAGAAGCGTTCCAGCCTCTCCACTGTTACTGTGTACTTTCCAAACTAGGCCATAAAATGAGGGACGTGCCCACCAGTGTCAACAATTGGGGTGTGTGCATGTTTGTGTGTTTCCGGTGGAAGGAGAAGAGCCCGGCGAACAACAGGAAACAGCAGTGGCCAGCAAACCTTTCGAGCTGCGTGGACGTTCCCTTTTCTTTGGTGTGTCATATAAATAAGTTCATGTTGTTTTATCACCAGTTTTCGTTTTAGTGTAGCTTTTCTTTTTTCGAAATTGGGTTGAGCCAGTTTATTGGGAGATTAATGGCCACGATCATACAATCGAGAATACAGGTCAGAAATCAGGAGTCTTGCGGGCAAATTGGGAAAGTTGGCAGGTATATCATTGGGATGAAAGTTATCACTGTTGTGCTTCAATTTTATGTTCGATCTGTGAAGAAGAAGACGTGTCACCGGTCAGCACTATTACCAACGCTCGGCGTGCTGGGTGTTGCTCAGATCGCTCGCCTCGCACTGCTGGTCGCTGGTTTCTTTCTGGATGGTGCTCTGCCCTGACTCGCTGTATTTTTTCATTGAGTCACCACAGGAACGCACCGCCAATAAACCTCTTCTCAATTGGTGGAGGGTGCTGAAGTTCCCCGTCAACTGAACCTGGAGCTGCGAAGCAGGATACTTCCGCCCATCATGACAACCAACGTTGAGCAATCGGTCCAGTCCGGCAGCGGCACCAGAGTTCCTCAGCTGAGGGACCCAAAGGTTTTCAGCAGTGCCATGAGACCAGTGTAGAAGATTGGTTTACTAAGTACGAAATGGTGAGCGCGCACAACAAGTGGGATGACGCCGAGAAGTTGACTCATGTCGTATTTTATCTCACTGACGTTGCCGAAATGTGGTATCACAACCACAAAAGCGACATAACGACATGGTCAGTATTCAAGACGTCTTTCGCTAAAGTGTTTGGCTGACCCGCTGTACGCAAATTTTGCGCCGAACAACGCTTACGCACTCGAGCACAGATGACATCCGAAACGTTCACGAGTTACCTTGAAGACATCATCGATCTTTGTAACAGTGTCAATGCTACCATGCACGAGTCTGACAAGATTCAGCACATCCTCAAAGAGATCGACGATGGCGCATTTCAGATGCTCCTGGCCAGGAATCCTCGCACCGTTTCCGAAGTCATCACCTTATGTCAAAGCTATGACGAGTTGAGGAAGCAGCGTGCCCTGACTCGGCCATTCTTGTTGCACGCCGACTCGCTATCGAGTCTTGTTACCGTTCCCGAGCACTCGTCGACACTTCAGGAGATCAAGGACTTCATGCGCAAAGAAGTTGCTCGTCAACTTTTCTTCACACAGGAACCGACCTCTCATCTGACGCCAACGCTCCACACTGTTATTGCCGAAGAGGTCGCTCACCATCAACAGTGCGTGGCCGCGCCTCTTAAGTATGCTCTGGCTATGCAGCCCGTAGCCTCACCTCTTACGTATGCCCAGGTGGTGCGTAGGCCTCCCCAGCAGCCTTGTTCACCCAAGCAGCAATATGCCCACCAATCCGGCCCTCTTCCTACATCTTGGGCCGAGCCGAGAGTCAGCATTTCTTGGAGGACTCCTGACAATCACCCATTTGCTACGCCTGCGGTACTCCAGGGAACGTTGCTCGATATTGTCGTCGTCGGTTTCTAACATCCAGCGACGCTACCCGGCCATTTCAATACGGCACTCAGCCCATGTGCCCATCTGCTACCCACCCCTCACCGCAGTATGCTTACACTGACCTCCCTGACTTTCCGTCGCGCCGCTCACCATCTCCTCGACGGCGATCGCTCTCCCCAATGCATCGTCGACCCGGACCCTCGAACCAGGAAAACTAAACGCCGCAGTTCAAGAGGCAAGAACGGTGCCATCTTCGAAATGCCCAAGTCCTCGCATCTCTTCTGCTAACGTCGTCGGCATATCTGTCGATGGTGTTTCTTCATTTGCCCTTGTAGACACCTGCGCAGCCGTTTCTGTTATAGTTTTTGTTTCTGTTCGACCTGGGAACGGATCACCACGCGCTTTGTTGGCTCGCCACGTTGAAAGATACTTCTGGCCGACTAGCATGCTGGGCACTCCGAATTCAGGAGTACGACATTTGCGTCATCTATCGCAGCGGACGCAAGCAATCTGACGCGGACGCCTTGTCCCGTTCGCCTCTATCTCCAGACTCGGCCTGCGCAACGAACTGCACACACTCAGTCTCATTTCTCGACATTGACTCCACTGCTACTGAACAATGCCGTGACCCATAGATCGCTTCTCTATTTGGCTATCTTTCTGGAGCATCGACCATCCCGATTTCTCCGACGCCAAGCTGCCCATTTCTCCACTCGTGATCGGCTGCTACACCAATGGAACTACACTCCCGCAGGCCGTAAATGGCTCTTGGTCATTCCCTGCAGCTTAAGGTCACAAATATGTGCTGCCTTCCACGACGATCCACAATGTGGCCATGCCGGAGTTTTCAAAACATATGAACGTATTCACCATCGCTACTACTGGCGCGGAATGTACAATTTTGTACGAAAATTTGTTCAGTGCTGCCCTGACTGTCAGCGTCGCAAATCACCACCTTTACGCACATCTGGAGCCTTGCAGCTACTTCCATGCCCTGCAAAACCCTTCGAACGCGTCGGCATTGATCTCTACAGCGCACTTCGGATGACACCGGATGGCAATCGGCGGATCATAGTCACTGTGGACCATTTGACACGCTACGGCGAAACTGCTGCTCTGCCAAGTGCCACAGCACGGGACGTAGCATCTTTCGTCCTATGTCGATTCATCCTTCGACGTGGCGCACCTCGGGAACTCCTTACAGACAGACGTCGAGCCTTCCTCTCAGAAGTCGTCGAAGCTCTGCTTTCCGAATGCCATGTTGTTCACCGAAGGACCACGGCATACCACCCGCAGACTAACGGGCTCACAGAACGATTCAACAGCACCCTCAGTGACGTGCTCGCGATCATCTGATCACGGTAACTGGGACCGCGTTCTTACATCCATAACGCTCGCCTACAACACAGCGACACAGGCTACCACGGGATTCTCACCTTTCTTCCTCCTGTATGGACGCGAACCTTCGCACACCATCGACACTTTCCTTCCATATCACCCTGACGCTTTCGAATGCCCACCTGCATCTGAAGCAGCCCGACAAGCGAAAGAGTGCTGCCAACTCGCACGCACCTTTACGTCCAAAGAGCAACAGCGCCAGAAGGAAAACAACGCCGACTCACTTCGAAGTCCCAACTATTCCCCTGGATCTCTTGTATGGCTGGCTGTTCCTTACCAAACTCCTGGGCTTTCCTCAAAACTCGTCCCAAAGTACAAGGGCCCTTACCGCGTTTTGGAGCAAACTTCCCTGGTGAATTTTCTCATTGAGCCGGTTTCCCCATCTGACGACATGCGCCGGCGTGGACGTGACCCCGTCCACGTGGCCCGTCTCAAGTCATACCACAGCCCTCTGCCTCCAGACTCCTAGGTCGCCAGTATGGCTTTTTTTTCGGCGGGGGCAAATTGTGAAGAAGACGCGTTGCCGGTCAGCACTATCACCAACGCTCGGCAAGCTGGGTGTTGCTCGGCTCGCTCGCCTCGTGCTGCTGGTCGCTGATTTCTTTCTGGACGGTGCTCTGCCCTGACTCGCTGTGTTTTTTCATTGAGTCACCACAGGAACACACCGCCAATAAACCTCTTCTCAGATCGTATAAAATCGATAACATAATCTATTAGATAACTATTAGAAAAATATCCAAATTTATATATAGTGACTATTTGATTCAAGAACCTAGTGAAATAGGATAATATTCAACTTGTTATTTGAAGTTTTCAGACATTTGCCTTATCTAATCGCAACACTTACTGACGTCTCATGGGAAAGGCTGTTTCAAGTGAGGATTGTTTGGAAACATTCTGCTGAAAGAAAAGCTGCAGTTGCACAGAACAAACACACAGATCAAATAACTTGTGCTAAACAATTTACAATGAATCAATAAAAATGTCTCATTTATAGGCAGTAATTATATCTGCAATTTGTTGCTAATAAATTTATTATTTCACCAGGGTAGCTATGTTTATATCTCTTTAGAACAATCTGACATGTTTTATGGTATCACAGCCATCTCCTTCAGTGAACATAATACTCAACATACATATGGGGATATGCTGCCTCCTTGTTTCATTACTGTCCTGGTCACGATCTACCAGATAAATGAAAGCACCTGTTTCTAATTTACAAGTTCCTCAGTTGTCTGGACATACAACTGTGAACAGCGTTGTATGCGGTACCGAAAAAAAGTAACTAAATACGTTAGTCGTTACGCTAACAAAAGGGAACATGTTACCGCCCTACGTTACCCACAAAAAAAGGTAATGCGTTACCTTTACCAAAAAAAAGTAACGCACGTTACTTCTGCCGTTACTCCAGGGTAGTAAATTTGAATCAGTGCGCCCTCGTTGCAGAAACGAGAATAACAATTTAATAAATGTCACATTTATATTTCACATAAAACTTCCAACCAGAACAACGATTTTAGCCAAATTACTGATATAATCAGAAAACTTTGCACAAGTGTGCCAAATTTTAGCGATACTATAGGGGCCAGATGTTTACTGTAGAGCTGCATGTGATGGCTTATAACTCCTTGGCACATCTCAAAGTGACAGTAAACAGAAAAGGGGATTTCATCATCAACGCTCTCCGGGAAGAAGAAATCACTGATCGCTCAACAAATTTGCAGTAATTCTGATGGCGCGCTTTTACTAGCGTACAAAACATATGCGTAGATCTTGTAGGAATAAAGAAATCCTTAACTTGCATAGTCCCTGAAAAAAATATTTGCAGCATAAAACATTTTCCCCCTTTAACCTATATTATTCCCACGAAAATTGCGAGTGTTCATGAGATGGCGTTCAAGGTCAGCCTCACTCGTTCAGGAATTCGACAACCAGAAATGTATAAGCGCAGTTAGAAGTAGATAGAAGCAAATTTTATTTTGAAAACAGAACTGATGAACAGCGCTATAGTATTGCAGGGACAACTTTATGACAACTACAACTTGTAGAATTTAAGCAACAGCTCTATCGCCAAGCTGTCGTCAGACAGCATGCCACGCGTCTTATTGAATTCATCCGCAGCTGCGGTAGACAGGCGCTTAACAGACGCATTAGATGATACTCTGGGAATGTGGCACCTATGAGACGGAGGAGTTTTATGCAAGATTCCTGGGATAATTGGAATAAAAAGTAACGAGTAACGTGGCACCCCACGTTACCTAAAAATGTTAATGTAAGTACGTTACAGATTACATTTATGAAATAGTAACAAGTATGTTACTACATTGCCGAATAAAATAACACGTAACAGGTAAACTTGTAACGCGTTACCACCAACACTGACTTAAAATAGCGTTATATTATATACGTATTAAATAATAGAGAGAGTGAAGAAGAAAAATTAAATGAAAAGGATTGCAGTTAACTAATAAGCTCCAACCTCCAAGGAAAAACAGTAGCAACATTACTGACATAGGCAAGTGCTAGCTTCTCACTAAATCGGCATGTTTATCGCAGCATCCTGCACATGCCATCTTGAAGTGCAGTGATGGGCATGCTGTTTTGGTTGCCCTTCCCTTAATTTGTTTGCACATTCCTTAGTTTGTGCATTTATTTGCTTGTACCAATGAGCACCTCACAAAAAAAAAATGTCTTTAGTGCTTACCCAGGTATAAATCTCATTGTTAATGTTTTTCATTTGTGCTTCAAGTTTATTAGTAATAGAATATCAACTACCTTGCTATCAAGGCGTGCATAGAGGTCATTCTCAAATATTTCCACCCAAATAGTAAATATGAAAATTTCATTATTCAAATATACCTACAAACAAGTGTATCCCAGATCTGACATCATGCAAATGGTACTTGCCCCACCCCATCAATTGTCTTTGAGGTCAATCACCACTTCAACTTACCTGTGTTCGTATATCCATTCCACTGACTGGCCTCATCAACATCACCACCACTGGACCCTGACAATTCAGCAAGACTATACCCGAATTCTGTCAGCGGCTGTTTCTCCTCCGCACATGTGCTGCCTTCATCGTGATTTGAAGAAACAACCTTTGGCTTCATCGGGGACTCATCGTAATCTGAAGAAAGCAAAGCAACACAACGTACACAATGAAATTTGTAATGGAGGACAAAAAGACCCCCTCACTTTTCTTGCAACAGAGATCCATTTAATTTGCCATCTTTAAAGGGACCCTACAACATTATTGTGTGCATAAATGGCCAGTTCGTCTAAATAGTGGCACACATTTGAAAGTGTACAAAGGAATACACAAGTGGCATATCAAAAAACAAAGATTCTGCCACAATGGGGTTTTAGAAAAGAAACCAATAAGTCAAATGTGTGCACTAAGTATAAATAGAAGTACATAAATACCCAACATGAGGCAAGATAAAGTTAAAAGGGAAGCAATCATGTAAGAGAGGTTAATCAAATACTGTCACGTGGCCATGACAGTGAAGAGGGGTCCAACAAGACACAGAAATACGGAGCTCTTTATTGGGCAAATTGTGCCCGCAAAATGAAAGGTCAAAGTACAAACAATTCACGCTGTACAGTGATAGCGGTGAGAACAGTTGTCGGCCAACCGATCATCTTATCAGCGGTAAGGCGCGTCGGCATTTATACATGTGTCATCGAAGATTCCAGCCTTATCGTTGGTGAAAGAAATACTGAAGTCAATTTTGTTAGATTTGTTACGACACTGTTACAAACTGCTAGTTAGATGAATAGAACTTTCTATAGGAATTACAGGGTCAACAGCACACACCTTTATTATGGTGGATAAGTTACAATGCCACAGTAGCCTCAGAGGGAAAGTGCTCCCAGATTTCAGTTCTGCAATTACTTGAACATGTCACAAACGATTTCAAATTGTTTGACAATTTGGGACTATTTAGTCACGTGACCATACAGGCATTTATGAAAAAACTGAGGATACTGTTTTAATGTCCTTGATTTTATTACCTTAATTTTGCTTGCATAACAGCAAGAATCACTCACAGCAATGTTTTCTACAAAGATATGTATAATACTAGTACAGCTGAACGAAACACTGTTGAATATTTTATTTCTTTTTCTTCTGATTCTTTGCTCAGATTGTGCGATGTGATAGGAGCAAGCTACTCTTTTTTTTTTATATAGCAAGCAATAGTCTTATAAGGTAGTGAGGATAGAAGAAGCCCCGTATAACTTGCATAGTAAAACCATACAAGGATATGGTGGATATCACAATGTCATTACAATGCTGGTGAAAGCTAAGTTGACAGCCCATATGCAAACCAAAATCTTGAGTACTTGTCGCTCACACAGCACAGTCACAGCGAAAGCTTGGCGGCCTTTCTAGAGCCCATTGTAAACGCTCTTGGGGCAAATAATACAAGTACACTTGCAGTACACTATGCCATTACTCATCATTCTGCAGAAAAGCGAGGTACCCACTAGCCGTCTGTAAGACATTATGTACACCTTGTAGATGCTGTGGCTGATGACGAATTATGACTGAGCCCTTTGTAATGGGTTGGAAGCATTAAAGGACCCACTCATTATGCAATTCGCATTGTGTGATGCCTTGTTGTTATTTTACTCTTCTACCACGCTACATAACACATGTTAACGTGATTCCTTGCCCGACATGACGTCTGTATAGGGTCTTTTTGCAAAGAGTTTCAAGCACCAGCATGGCTCTGTGGTAGAATACTCGACTGTCACACAGAAGGTCCGGTTTCAAATCCTATCCGATTCTGGATATTTTCTTCGCATTTCATTTTTTCTCATTTCGTGTGATAGCGGCGGCGGACAACTATGCCACCAAAGTTGGCTGTTGTTGTGATCTCATTACAGCTTTCGCTGTAAAGAGATTTGTGCATTGGTGGTGTTGAAACTGCTGACTTCTGAACAAACGTCAAGATGAAAAACATTAGGAAGAGCTCAGAAGCACTATTTTTCGCAACTTGTTTGGGCAGTAACTAGCGTATGTAATAAGGTGCTGTACAAAGGATTGGGGGCCAGAAACCACATTTTCTTAACTTTTGACTGGTTGCCCGTACGAGTGCCCAGATATTGGCTCTTGGTTTTGGCTCAAGGTGACTTGAAGGTTGCCAACAACAGGAGCTCAAAGCATTTCATGCTTATAAGAATGTTGCCACGATAAAAAGTGTAAGGGTGACCGAACGAGGACGTAGACAGAAACAGAGACACAGACAAAGCACAACTTTTGACCTACAGATTTTATTTTTGCATGATCTTATAAATATTTAGTGAATAAGCAGAAACAATAGAAAGTAAAATGAACACTCAGTGGTGCATATCAATCAACCATACACTTGTCTAAGGCATAACCAAAATGAACACTGCAATAGTTACTGCGATAACGCAAGGATAATAGTATCCATTTTGAGACAGTGGCATTGAAGGTTTGCTTACACACCTTTCTATAATTTTGAAATTTAATAGGCCACCACGATTTCTTTTGTCATATTACTATGGACCTTATACAAAAGAGAAGGATGTATTTTAAAATATGGGGATGCAGTGACAATCACGGCAATGAATTCTCAAATGATCCACAATTACTAATTACTTCAATGACGTTATAATGGTGCTCCTTTAATCTCTCTCAGGCCAATGCATCTGCCAGTTTGACCAACATTCATTCGTTGGCATGAAAGAATGAAATTTAGATTTGATTGGAACAAACTTTATTTGTGCCTGCAGTTAGGTGCTCACGCGCCCTGACAAAAGCCTATGCCATCTTCGACGTTGCCGTTACCCAGCGCGGGTCTCCGCTCACCATTGTCGGACCTGCTGGACGGCCCAGAGCTGTTGGTTCTGGTCGTAAATCTTCGCGGCTGCCTCAAGCTGCGCCGGGATCGTTCTTCACCTTTCTTACTTCGGGTGTTTGATGCAGTCCCACAAGATGTACCTGCGATCTGCCGTCTCCCTCCGGCAGACCTTGCACTTGTCGGTCGGGTATGTCTCAGGGTACATGCGATGCATCAGTGCCGGGCCCGGTAGTGATCCGGTCTGGAGCTGTCTCAGTAGTACTGCCTCCACTCGACTCAGCCTCAGGTGCGGGGGTGGGAGAGTCCTGAAAGCCAGGCGGTAGGCCATCGTGATGCGGTCCTTGGCTCCAAACCACATCGGACGGTCTGTCACTGGGGCACGGTTGGTTAGCACTAGCACCGCTGTGTGTGCTGTCTCATTGTGGTTGTCATTGCGTTCCGACGCGTCGCCCGCGTGCACCAGGAACCACTTGATTCTCACTTTTCTGTCTTGCAGTTTGGCTGCTCGCAATAACCACTCGGCCTCCCTGCAAATTTCGCCTTTGGTGAAGTTTTGCCCCCACCTGTCTCAAGTCACTCAGCACCGTGTGGCAGTCTGCGTCGGTGATGGCCAGGGCGATGGCCACCTCCTCCGATTGTTCCACTCCGGCACTTCCCATGGCTGCTGCCGTCCTCGTGGCGCCAATCAATGCCTCAATGACGACAGCTGCGAAGATGTTCCGTTGGTATTCTGCCACGTCCACACACCATGCGTGCGTGTTGTTGGCGCGCAGATTGATGAGAGCCTTGGCCCTCGCAGCTCTTCTTCCCTTGTTGTATTCGGGATCCATGTTCTTGGGTATGGGGTCAATTCTGGTCTGGCGTTGGACCTCTTCGGGGATGGGGAGCTTCGTCTCCGCCTCGTTAGAGCGTCCTATTCCGAGGTCGTCCAGCATCTTCCTCCTGGCTTTCGTCATGAACAGCCACTCCAGTTGAGCAGTCCGTCGCGTTTTGGCTATTTCTTCGAGCGTGTCGTGTATCCCGAGCTATAAAAAGCGGGTCGTGCTCGTGGACTCGAACAGGCCCAGCGCCGTCTTGTACGCTCTTCTGATGATGGTGTTCATCATGTTGCCGGATTTGGTTACGACTCGGATCTTTTCGTATTCGCGTTGTCTGGTCTTGCCTCTGCCGTTGTTGATGGGAGTAGTATTAGGAAACAAATGCCAGTAGATGGGAGTATGTATTAGGAGCTCCGATTTGCTCGGCAAACATCTCAGTCCAGTGCCTTTCAGCTGGTCTTCTCTAGCGTTGATGGCAGCTTGCAGCGCGCCTTTGATGTGGGTGTCGCTGCCACTGGTCACCAACAGCATTCTTTGACATGACAACTAAAGGATCATCAAAATAAAGTCACTAAAGTAATCTCAGGTCATTTGGGCATTCATTGCCGAGACTGCGGCTGCATCCCAATTTTTGAAGATACAGTTAATGCCCGATTTTTGGACTCCCACCGCGAAATCATCCAAAAAATCGGACAGTTTGAGAAAACAAATGCCACCTTTTTTACTTCGCTCAGTTGGCCAAATCGCCACATTCATGTCCGAAACCAGGACGACGTAAGGCCCTATGGAGACAGGGCCGGGGATTGGTCGCAACTATATTTTAACCCTTAGTATATTTAAAGCAGGTACGCATTAATGAGTTTAAACCGAGAGGAGCCAGCAGGTGTGCATGTGTATATTAAGAAACGTACAGTATGTCCTATAACAGTGGCTCCTCTGAATCTTGGTATGCTTCACTGCACATCTCCTTTGCATTGCGGCGAAACTGACTTATGGGATCCGTTACGACCGCAAGCTGATCGGCTCATGAGCGCACCAGTACAAACCTGCAAGATAATCAACGTGGCAGCAATGATGGCTTCCATTAATGTGGTTTCAGACCTGCAATCGGAGCAGAATGCCCAAAAAAATTGGACACTGAAGAGTTTCAACGTCCGAAACTCAATTTAACGAAGTGATGACTACGCTCGAATTATTTTGTTAAATCGGGAAGATCATAATATCGATAAAGGCATTTTTAGGTCCTCAGAAATCTAAAATTGAAATGTAGCGGCACCCAAAGGCTATTACGGCATTGTATTTGCCGCTAACCAACGCCTGCATGTGTGAAAAGTCTGCAAGAGTGGCTTGGACGTGGAGCCTCTCATGTCCAGGCGATGCAGACCAGGTAGACAGTCGCATATCTAGCTATGATAGGCTGCCAATATTCAAAGATGGGGAGAACAAATGTAGTGATATGCATATTAAGAAAGTTGCAAGCAGACAATCAGTGCCGTCCTTTGCATAAACCATGAAGTGACGAAAACAACCACTATAGTGTTCCTGTACGTGGGAGCATTTACAGGGACACTAAAGCACCGCCACTCCAACTAAAGCACCGCCACTACCAACTGTTGAGTCCGTCGTTTCGTGCATGTGTGCGGCTTGCAGCCTTGTCAAAATAAAACTACGGTCGTGACTAGGGTGGCTACACGTTTCAATTTGACAGTGTTAGAGTGCACGCTTGAAGAAAAACCCGTCTGCATGAAAATGAGAAAGAAATCGCCACATTTTTACTCATTTCAGGAAAAACTTCATTAAACTGGGTTAGGAGCCAAGGTAGTTTTGTTAATTTGTGTTGATGACAACACTGGACCCGATGGGCAGCTGCGAGGAATGAAAATTTCTCAGTTAGAACGAGAACTTCATAGAATCGGGTTTCGTTAGAAGGAGTTTTAACTGCATCAGGCATGTCTGCCAATTCGGTCATTGACTGTACTTTTATTTTGTATAATGACCACAGTAGGATGACAAGAGAAATTGTGGAGGCTTAAGAAATTGCAAAACTTGAGGAAAGGTGTGTATGCAAACCTTCAGTGTCGCTATACCAAAGAGAGATACAATTCCTCACAGTATCATGGTAACTATTGCAGTGCTCGTTTTGGTCTTGCCTTAGACACCTGTACGGTTCATCGATATGCACCACTAAGTGTTCATTTTTGTTTCTAGTGTTTCCGCTCACTGCTTGATACATACAGGATCATGCAAAAATAAGATCTATAGCTGAAAGTAATGCTGTATCTGTGTCTCGGTTTCTTTTTATGTCCTTGTTCAATCCTGCTTACACATTTTATCATGGAATCTAACCAACTAGTCTGATAACATGTTTTAGCTAAGAATGTTGCATTGAATGGAAAACTTCAAACAGCAGCAATATATTCACGCAAAGGGCCACCAGTGGTGGCAGAACTTGGATTTGCAAATATGATATTGAGCTAAAGCAGCACATCAAGAAGTGGAAAGAAAGATGAGCCAAGCTCAAGAAAAGCTTTAAATAACAAAGCATGAATCAAAGGAATGTTGCTGATGCTTTTGAGACTGTCATGGCTTTGTGCAGCACAAGTTTACACCTGAAAGTTAAACTGCCTATGCAGCTTTTTATGGGACGGTCCTGAAGTGACTGAAGGATTATGTGCACTGCATGCAACTAAATTTGTTAAAAGAGAGGCACATGATACTGCACGACGATAACTTCCCTTCCACATTCTGCATCGATAGTGCACGAGTTTTTGGCATGCATTTCTATAATTGTGCCAGAAACCCTGAAGGCGGATTGCCCCAAGTGAAACATTTTTGTTCATTAGATGCAAACTTGTGCTTTGGAGGTGGCATTTCATTCATAGTTACGATTCAAAAGTAAAACACATTGCTCTTGAATCACCTGGCATTAGAGAATTTCTAAGGGTGCCTCCAGGAACAGGAGAAGAGGTTGAACCAACATACTGGTGTCTAATGGTGATTATTTTGAAGGTGACCACATGATGTATTTCTGAAATACTATTAAAATAAAACTCACAGGGTCCCTTATGCACTTCCAGTGTGGCTACTTAGTTATCATCATCATTATCTGATCTTGCGAGGTCTTGTGAGTAGCTGTACACTTTGTGTATACTGAGGCCGATTATGATGATGATCAATTGTACCCGGGCCCTTTGTAATGGGTTGGCAGCTTTCAACCAGCCACTCATTACACACTTCACATGGTGTGATGCCTGGTGCAATTCTACATTTCTGCAATGCAATATTGCATCTGTGAATGTGACTCCTTGTCTGACATGACTGTATCGGATCTTTTTCTAAAGCAGTTTCAAGCAATGGCATGGCTCTGTGGTAGAATACCTGACTGCCATGCAAAAACCAGGGTTAGATTCTGGCTCAAACCTTGATTTTTAAGTAATTTTCATTAAACTCATTAAGGTCATGTGGGTTTTGTACCGCACACTGCGTTTCTCAAGGTCAGCGTCTAATGAGGGACTTAAGGCATTCACTTTAATCAACTTTTATTAAATACATACACATTCATAACTTTATAATGTGTGGCTGGAAGAACATAATGGGTCAACAAAGGAATAAAGCACATAGAAACCAGCTTAGCGGAAAAAATAAGGCTCACTGGTGTGCTAATATTCCAAGAACAAGAAGAGCACAGAGATATCAAGTGAACTCACTTTCAGAGTCAGAACGGCTAGCCTCCTCAGCCACTTTGAGAAAGACTTCTTCAAGAGTTGTGTTCTTGATGCCATAGCTGGACACGCCCAGGTCAGCCAAGCTGGTCTCCAATGCGGAGAAGAGTTTTTCGAAGCTTCCCTTCCGCAATTCAAATAATGGCAAGATATAATGCAGCTCATGCTGCGTTTCAGACACAAGCGCAGCTGTTTCAACATGTTGGCGAATGAACAGCGTAACAGCCTTCTCACAGCACTCTGAAATGCAAGTTTACATAACTCTCAGTTACACATGAGAAAGAAAATGATGTCCAGAACAAGATAAAAAAAAGAAAAAAGAAATGGTGACATACCTGAACAGCATTACAAAAAACTGATGTCAGTATATTTCATTTTGGCAAAGAGAAAAAAGTATTCTGCAGTGGATGTGAAGCATTTAGTATGAGCTATTGAGGATGGCAAATACCTCGTGCATGAAGAGTGGTAACAAATCCTTTTCAAGACAATAAGCTATCAACAAATAAAACAAATTGAGTGAGGTGGTGTCCTTGTGCAATACAGAGCTTATGGAAATCAGAGCCAATGCTAATTCCACACTTCTAGATCTACAGCTACAACTGCTAAAAGTAAATCCTCTTACATTTGGTTCCTACTCTACATATAGCACAAGCACTTAGGCAATTAAAAATTACTCTAGATGAACTGGGATCATCCAAAATGTGAAATGGCTTAAAAGCTTTGATTAACTCTGAATGGTCATGTTAAACAAACAACTATGAACTTTAGTGTAATACTTTTATAAACCTACCAGAAGGTAGTCCTGAAAAAAAAAAATAAAGAAGGTAACGGGTACAACTGTAAGCAAAAACCTACTCAAGAGAGTGTACAAAAAGAAACGTGAAACAACATGCTGCTACACACTGTAGAAACAAATACAAGGATGCATGTCCCTAACAGTATTCTCAGCTCCTTACAGCATGCAAGTTTTAATACAGTTAAACCTTTTTATAATAAAGTTCAATGTAATGAAATTCTCAATATAACAAAGTATTTAACTTTTTGTAACTTTATGTTATTAGAAAACCATGTATTTGTAACCTCAACATAACAAAGCGTATTTATATTTCAGCATGTAATGAACTTTCACTGCAACTACAAAGGAAGAATGAGGCAATCAATTAAAACTACTTCTCGTGCCAGTAGTCAAAACACACGGTATTTGTGAACAAATTTATAAAATACACACTCAGGCATTCAGGCACTCCACCACTTTACATTCGGTGCCTCTCAGCTGTGACGTAACATTTCTTGATGAAGTGTATACAACAAAAGATTTTCAAGCTATGCATCACAAGTAGCCAACAGGTGTCTGCATTGCACTGTCCGCCACATCATCAAACTTGTCTCACATGGCACTTTTGGCATTGGATTTTTGCACCAGTTTATAGTAGCCCTCTTCCAGCCCAGTTCTCGAGTCTTAAAAGATGCCTGTTTCCATAACCGATACAAGACACAGGTACTGCCAGCTGCTAAATTTTCGTGCTATAAAACATGCATGTCTATGGTATTGTACAGGTGCTGGTAAGTGATATGATATACAGACACTGCGTGGGGCGCAGGCTTGCTGCTCACTTGATATTTGCATGTCACCTGACATTTGGTTGTGAACAGCAGTCCTCACCCCACAGCATATCATGTCGCATATCTGCTATACCACGTCGCTTGCTGGTGCCTCATGGTACATTGACAAGCAGATACCGATGATATCGACATACTACTTGCTTCACTAGCTGGGGCTTCCATTTCTATTTTGGAACTTGCCAAACCACACTGCACAGCTTTTAACAGGTACCAGGCAAGTGGCAAACAGCTACCTAAAAGTCACCCAACAGCACTATAATAGGCCACATGTGGAGGCAGATACTGCAAGCTGACTTCCTCTTCCTGCTCACTGCACCTAAACGGATGTGGCTCCAGTATAGAGCAAGAATATTTCGGATGTGCAACTCCTGTCAACATTAACAACCAGATAACGCCACAAAAATAGCATGCACCAACAAAGCCGCGTGTAGTGGTGGCACCCTGCAATGAGTAATGGCAAAAGAAATAGGAAATGTGAATGGCCTAGCCATGTTGTGACACCTGGCCGAAAGGGAGCAACACACGCGAATGGTGGCCTTGGCAACTGAAACGGCGGCAGTTTCCTTCTCAGCTGCCAACACAATGGTTGCTCCACAGGCTTATGGTGTTATCTGGTCACTGCAAATAGCAGAGCTTCCGCTCCTAAATGTTTCTTGCTACATGGGCTCCAGTTTCGACATTTAACACATTCACTGCTGCTGTGACCAATACCTTCAAAGTGCACCAGAGCAACAATGGCAGATGGGCCTTTGAGTAATCTTTCGTGTGGAAGTGGTATGCTAGATAGAATCTCAGGCCCAAGTTGGGCTCCAACACCAGCTCGGCCAGCTCGATGAATAATGCCTGTTGGCCCGAGCCTGCCCTGTGGGCCAGGTCAGACCTGGGCCTTTGGGTTGGGCCAGGCCTTCGCACATATGTACTAAGGACAATATAAGGTTCAACAGTTTGCTTTACCTGCAGCGGGGTCCCCAGAAATATGCCGAGAAGGCTGCTTCACCAAAGTAAGATGGTATCCTTTGCCAAGGTTGTTTTTAAGAAACAGAGATGTGCCACAGCATCGTAACTGTCCATGAGAAATGACTGCAATACGGTCCCCCAATACATCTGCCTCATCCATGTGGTGAGTGGACAGCAAAATGGTCCTTTCTGTCAAGTGAAAAAGCACAAAAGCAAATACAAAAGTAGTTTTATATACCAAAGCTAGAAGTCATAGGTGCTGTGCCACTATAAATATTCAAGCAAAACACAGACAAGGCCAAGACATGTACTAGATATAGTTGAAGACTGGGCATATTGGTACATCATGGCAGATGGGGGATTGCACAGCACTGATGGGACACAAGGAAGTAACATACACAGAAGCGCGCTAGCAACTATCAATTTATTCCCTTGTCAGCAGAATAAATACATATAATAATAATTAATAATAATATCTGGGGTTTAACGTCCCAAAACCACGATATGATTATGAGAGACACCGTAGTGGAGGGCTCCGGAAATTTCGACCACCTGGGGTTCTTTAACGTGCACCTAAATCTAAGTACACGGGCCTCAAACATTTTCGCCTCCATCGAAAATGCAGTCGCCACGGCCGGGATTCGATCCCGTGACCGCAGAATAAATACAGGAAGGTAATGACAAGGGGGAAAAAACGATTAAAAGAGAATAAACAAACAGATCGTCCACCAACAATAAAAATGGCTTTGTCACACGTTCAAACAACTGCGCTCGACCGCACACAGGAAAGGCACAATTAAAGCACAAAAAAATAACTTCAGATTAGGGCACAAAGAAATAAATTTCTTTTGCAGTGAGGAAAACAGACAGCATTGTTGCACACATGCTTCCCGTGCTCACAATCTCAACAGGTTCCATAATATCCCGTTTTATCTAGCAACAATCTTTGCTAGATAACACGGGTTTTTAAAGTGTGGCCAACATCCGCAACCTCGACAATGAATCCGAAGGTATCTAGTTACTGTTCTGAAAACATTTTAATCATACTCCCTTGATCTTCTGTTTGAAGAATTCCCATTCTATTTGACATGCTTGCTACATGAAAGCACAACACAGTAAACCATTCCCTCTGTACATTTCACAAACATTTTTCTAAGATGTTTCACTAGATCTCATTTCAGTGTGACATGTGGATTTACCTTCGCACACCATAGCACTTTTTACAGTGCCAAAAAAAAAAAAAACTCTTTTATGTTACACCATATAACAATTTTCTTTCAACTGCGTGCAATTGAACAAACATGCGGCAGCACTTATATTTTGAGCACTCTTTTAACATTCATTCAAATTTACTCAATAGACATCACTAAGATAAATTATCTATGCAGATGGATATCATGTGCAAGAAAGCTTAAGTAGCACATTCGCTAATTAAACCAATTACGTAAATTACATTTTATAAAGTCCATGTTTACGATAGAAGGTTGATGAGAATACTCATGAAATGTAGGGGTTTACAAACAGTAAAATTTTAATGTATGAGAAAAATGAAGCCTGAAGTGAATATCAAATCAAACATGGACTATATATACATGAACTAAAGTACAGTGCAGAGATGAAGATACTATTTCCGCCGTTCAGTTTCAGCATTTGTGCAGTAGCCTGGATAAAAAAAAACATGTTCAGATAAAGGCACCGAATCAAATTTTCTTTGATTGTGAGGACACCTAGTACACTGTTCCAGCATTTTCAGCTTGTTTTTAAATACTATTACTTCACTTTGGTCAGCATCTGTGTTCTTTTCCACAAAGATTTGACTTGGCCAGACCAGTTTTCATCACATTTTCTACAGCACTCGAATGTGCAGCCGACCGTATCTGCTTTCAAAAGGATGGGGCAAGAAGCGTACTTGGCCCCTCTCCTCCCACTCTCCTCTTTCCCAGGTAAATATGTCAATGAAGCAGTGCATGCTCAAACATGCTTTGACGATGTCTGCTCAGTGTTAGCCGCCTCCACAATGCTGGCATGCAAAGCATGAAAGCGTCATGCAGGCAGCTTGCAATGCAGGGAACCTTCTGCATGACATGGTGGGGCACAGAAAACTACCTTCAGGGCATACGTAAGAAAGATCCATTAATATTACCATGCCATGTTAGAACAAAACTTCGCTTCAGTTGTTGGATTTGCCAGGGTGCAGTCAACATGTACTGCCTTCAAAAGGGGAGGGGAAATGCAAGTGCCCCATTGTGCCCGCCACTCACACTTAGGTAAATATGCCTATGAACAGTCAGGCATTAGGCCAAGGCACTTCTTTACCCATTTGAAAAACCAAAAACTAGGGATGGGCGAATATTCGGGCGTTTTGAATATTCGAACGAATATTACAGTATTCGAATTTGCTTCGATACAAATTTAGATTATTTGAAATTTCGAAGTATTCGAAATGAACGAATATATGTATACATTTGACCACACGTAACCCCCTGTAAAGGTGGTTTCACCGCAGCGTCTAGTTGCTGTGCCGTGAAACAACCCATCCAGGGGAAATCTGCACTTCCGCGAAGCCGCACTTCAAGGTTAAATGTACATATTTTTTTAGGTTTAAAAGCGTGTTATATGGGCTTATATGCACTAAGTATGGTAATTTTTAAATTGTAACGTATTGCACCACTTATAACTTGCACCCTACTTCTATTCAAATCTTGATACTATTTAAGGCTGCTTCATTTGAAACCAAAAAAGTGACATTCACTCATACCTAGTTCCAATCCTTAAAAATACTGTGCAAGGTCATGACAACAATGCTCATTTTTCTTAATAATATGCGGTAAGTACTATTCGAACTATTCAATTCGAAATTATACGACCAAATCATTATTCGCTTCGAATTCACTTCGAACCTCGAATTCACTATTCGCCCATCCCTACCAAAAACCAATAGATTTCTGTGCCACCGAGATTTAAACTTCGTATAATCCCAATACAAGGCAGATGCTCAACCATTCGGCTACCACTGCAGCGTTCCCCTTTAAAGAAGCCACTTGTGGAATTGCTGCCATCGGAGTGGCCCCCATCATAACATCAAAGAGTTTATGTTCTCATATTTTCCTCACACTGTCACCGAGCGGAAATCAATGCTGGCTGACATCTTCACAGTTGATTCTACAAGTGAATTCAAACATGCTCTTACTTCATTAATCAGTGTTTCCATTGCATATTTCTAACTTCTGACTGTCTTCTAGGCTACATTTTACTTCGTTAAATAAATTTTTCTGTTCATGTTATCATTCACTCAGTTGTCATACCCTGTGCTAGTTTTTGTTCAATTTGCAAATAATTTCTTTGTTACTTATAACTTATACTGCTGTACAATACAACAAAAACATGTTCTTTGCATTTATGTAACCCAAGCTGCATCGTCTTCTGGATCATAGTATATCCTAAATAAATCAAATGAATGCAATGAATACAATAAAGATGACCTGCATAGCCTTCTGCTATTCACCCCTTGGTGCATCACTATATGGTGCATGAGACAACAGTAAACCAGAAATAAGCCAAAAGTGATAACACCTGTTCACTACCTTTGATGTACAGCTGCTACAAGTTTGTGCAGCTCTTCCCAAAGTTTATTGCAATAGGCAGTTATGAGCTTCAGAGCAAAATTTGTTATTCCTTGCTTCATGTAATTTTATGAAGAAGGAGGCTGTAGCCTATACACACTTATAGCAGTACAGTATAAGAAAATCAACAGTGTCATTAATTTAATTCATTATTTTTTTCAGTATTCCCCACATTCCCTATCTAATACCCCTTTTGTAGGCCCCATAAGAAAATAAAGTGACCGTAAAAATATGTAAAATCTTTCATCTAATACAGCTCAGCAACAAAATGGCATGTACTAGAGTACAAATGAGAAACAAACATCTTGTGCAACATTTAACATGGCACTAATATGTGGCATTCAGGCAAGTGTTCTTTAAATAAGCATTCTGTTACAATATCAAAGTTAACATATATGCTACAAACATTGCACGTCCCAAAACAATTTCAGAGAATCACTGTGCATGTAATTTATCATATTTTGTGTCGTTATAATTAAATGTCAAAGCTTTGCAAAAAACACTATAGCCTGAAAAACGACATCAGAGAAACAAGAATGTAAAAAATCTAGCAGAATCAACTGTAGCTGACATCTATGTAATGCAAAGCATTATGCGAATTGTTCTGGTGTGCTTATCAAGCTGGAGGGACCATACATATGCGATGAAATCAAAACACGTCAAGCACCTCGGCGTTCTTCGACGCTTCAGTTTGGCGGAATTACATCATACTGTCTCCGGATTAGGCCCACTTTGCTATGAGACTGTCTGCGGGGTTAGCGCTCCAACAAGAATAGGCCGAGCCAATACATAGTATATTACCAGAGTCCTTCAATC
Organism: Rhipicephalus sanguineus; assembly: GCF_013339695.2. NCBI lineage: Eukaryota > Metazoa > Arthropoda > Arachnida > Ixodida > Ixodidae > Rhipicephalus > Rhipicephalus sanguineus. The sequence continues at coordinate 169,335,884 of NC_051176.1, forward strand.
TGGTAATACTGAACTGGACTTTATTTGTAAGACCAACAAAGCAGGTGTATCAAACCAGGAACCCCAGAAAAGAAGGCATACTCTTCATTACAGGAATTGAGCTCTTGATGATTAAATCTTTTGCACCAAGCATATTCAGGTACTGTTCGTTGTTTCACTGCATACTTGTGCAAAGAACAGTCAGCAACCAGTGCATCTCTAGATCTAGTTCAGATGGGGATAAACATAAACCATGGGAACACGCCACTCAGTGTATGTGGTTTCTAGTGGATCATTGGGTTTTTGGCTAGCAGACATATAGATGAGCAGCAACAGGAGTCCAAATGCTAAGAAACTCTCGGTTATCACCTCAGGCAGCATCTGACTGTAATATAAGTTCACAACTCAAAGGGCAGAGAAGACAGGACTACTTTGGGTTTGCCAAGAAATGCAGATTGTGAAAACAAAGCTGAGGACTAGTATGCTGGAATATTTCACCATTCAAATGCATATTTATAAGGTAAAAAGAAAATATCACCCACCTTTTTTATACTTGAGAATGAGGTCCCATATGGCACGACGAGAGTAGGGGTCCACACCTGCTGTTGGCTCATCCAGGATTACCACACGTGAGCCCCCAACAAAGGCAATAGCCACTGATAGCTTACGCTTCATGCCCCCTGACAGGCAGTCAACTTTGCTGAAGCGCTTTAGGGGCAATCCAAGATCCTGGATAATCCTGCATAGGCAGTACTAGCATGTCTCTCGGAAATCAGAAACTAGGGTGCACGCAGAGCATAACCACGAGGGCGCCACTATTATGCATCAAGATATATTGCATGCTGGTGATGAACAAGAAACTCTTGATTACTTCCTTCATGTCCAGAGCAGCGCACTTAGCATCAGCTTGCTACACCTCCAATTTGGACAGCCGCAGTTGTCCAAACTGAATCTCTTCAAGAATTAAAAAAGAATAGAGGCCTTTATGCGAATGGTGCTAAATCTAGTTTTATGGGCATTTTTCATGCTAGAAAAGAAGGTTCCCTTTTTTTTTTCATTGTGAACAAATAATTATTGAAGCAAAGCTCTCTTTGCCCACTGTCCTGAAGTTTCACCTGGGTCGGCCAGTCAGACAATAGCTGGTCGAGTTCTTAATGAGCAGATGTTCCCACACAATTAAAAAAAGAAAGGGCATTTGGTGGCAGAATTTAGTTAAATTTACTTCAGAATACCAGCCTGATGCTCTACTCATACAATCATAGCTGCAAGCACTTCTTATTGCAAATAATTATTGCAATTAGTACAAAATGTCAGCTAACACTGTCACTTGAAACGCGGCCTTTCCCATATCTGATGTATGGGTCATTTCTGAAGAGGATTTGTCATCACGATTCAAACATATCGATAGTGATCTCCAGAATGACTAAGATCTGGACGCCAATTCTAAAACATAGTGATTTTGTTTCACAGTTATATTTCAAAACTTGGTGCCCAGATGGGGTGCCTCCCGAAAAAAAAAAAAAAAAAATGCTTGAAACCAGCCATTCAAGTGTACCTTCATGAAGATACTTAGTAAGAAAAAAAAATTACCGCATCTCCACGAAGTGAATGATGATGAGTGGGTGAAGCACGTGGGGATAATTCGGTGTTACCGTAAATCACCCGTGACTCTCGTGTATTTTTCACTGCTGCGTGCATTGTGCTGTCACATGTTGGTGTTTTTCCGGTGTTTTGTCATTTTATTTTTGTGCTTGTTCACCTTTTGTTACCCTTTAGATGTTTTGTTTTTGCAGCGTTCTGTTATTTTATTTTTGTGCTTGTTCACCTTTAGTTAACTTTTTTTCACAGATGTTTTCCGTTTTGATTGCACACGGTGCTGTTAACTTTTTGTCACAGATGTTTTCGGTTTCGACTGTACACAGTGCTGTCGGTTTCGGTTTCGTGCACCGTGACGGCCGGACGTGGATGGATGGACAAGCCTCGGCCAACAAGTGGAAGAAGACTTCTCCTTGGCGCAAGCACGTGCTCACTTATCATCATCAAGGCGCTCGAAGAGCAAGAGGAAGAAGACTTCTCCTTGGTACGAGCGATGTTGGTTTAAATTTCGGTTTTGTGTGCTGTGATGACCGGACGCGGATGGGCAGACAAGCCTCAGCCCTAAGGTGTTTTACCCCTAAAAAATATAGGACGAAGAGAGTCATGTGTGGGCCGCGTGTTTGAGACCCTGGAGTTACAGCATCAAAAAAGTGCATATAATGCCTTACAGATGTGTAGTGGGTACCTCACTTCTCTGCAGAATGATGAATAATGTCATAGTGGGTACTTCCCTACTTCGAAAAATTATTTACGGCACAGTGGGTACCTTGCAACTGTACTTGTAGTGGTCGCCCAAGAGAGTTTACAATGGGCTCCAGGAAGGCCACTCCTTGAGCTTTCGCTGTGACTGTGCAGCGTGTTTCAAGCAGGCCTGGCATTTTTTTATTGAGTTTAGTTTGCTGACTTTTAATAAACTTATCCAGCTGATTAGAAAGGGAAAGTGACAGCCACCTGTTTGTAGCACGAAGCCACAAGGAAATCCAAACGGGTTTCCATATGGATTTCTCAGAAAGAAAGCTTCATAGTAGCTGAAAAATTCGTCCTGGTCTGGGGATCGAACCCGGGATTAATGCCTTTCTGGGGCGGTCGCTCTACCAATTGAGCTGATTAATCGGCAACACGAAGAGCACAGACACAGTATAATGTAAACTGGTTCTGCAGAATCTTGCAAGGTGGCGAAAGGGTTAAGAAAAGGACAGTGACAGCCACCCGTTTACAGCACGAAGCCACAACGAATTTTTCAGCTACTATGAAGCTTTCTTTCTGAGAAATCCACATGGATTTGCTTACAGATGCTGCCCTGCCCTGCCCTGCCCTGCCCTGCCTTAACTTTACACATACCAAAATTGGCATGTGAGGGCATTAGTGCATGACAAACACAATTAGCAGGTCATTACATGAATAGCTTGAGATACTTGTAAGGTACGTCATGAAAATCCTTTCCCTCAAGTCTCGTGTGACACATACCCACATACCACGGCCCATGGAATGCGGGTATAAGCCACAGGCGATTCATAGTTTACAATAAAACCTCATTCATTTGAACTTCGTTATTTCAAAATTTCACTTAATTCAAAGGATTTCTGCGGTCCTGTATTTTGCAAGTAAATTTGAGTGGATAATTTGAAGTAATGGCCAGCACCAGCCCGGTTCATTCGAAAACCTTGAAAGCCATGTGCCAATTCCCTATCCCGATTTCCCGTGAAATCCGCGGAAACAACAGCCCTTAGGAGCCACAAGGCGATGCAATGTAGCGATACTAATGAGTGACAGCTGAAGCACCCCAGGCTCACTGCTGCCAGCGCGAAAAAAGAAAAAGCGGGCTCGTGGTCAGCTGAAATGTGCGCCTGCGTAAAAGAAGGCATGCTACACTACAACAGAGTGATGACACGTGGGCAGCATGTCACATGCTTCTCGCAACATCAGCACGTCATGATTCACCCATTCTTTCTGGGAAAAGACAAAAAATAATAAAAGACGGTCTGACGGAATATGCAGGGATGCAACAGCCAAAATCGGATTTGGAGCAATTTTCGGAGCAGGAAAATCTCTCTTTTGGAGCAGGAAAATCCAAATTTGGAGCAGGTTACAGAAAAAAAAAACTCCGTTTTGGAGCTCAAAATTCCAAATTTGGAGCAGCTTCACAAACAGAGCTTGCTTTTGGAACAGTAACAAAAAAATATATGCGAACATTTCGATGTCACCACCACAATTATGTTTTCAGTGCATAACATGCTGAATAATTCCAGTGAATTCTCCGGAAACCAGTAAGGCCTTGTGCATTGGTGAATTTGCACCAAGGTCCTTTACACCTGGCCTATACGCCACTGGCTGATCACGTCATTGTTGCAATCCACTTCACTCAGCACCGATGCGCGGAATTTTGTATTCCGCCCTGCTAAGAAGGTCTTGAGGAGAAAGTCCATTTTAAAGACAGCCGCCATATGTATATATAGTTCAAGAGAAAAGTCCAAGTCCGGTGTTTATATGTTGTGCAACGTCTAAGACAAACCAGCCAATAAGTACAATCTTCATAAGTGTGTCCTCCCCCTTATCTTTATTATATATATATATAGAAATAGAGAGAGAGAGAGAGAGCGAGAGAGGGGGGGGGGAGGAGGGAGCTATGTACAGCGAAAGTCGGCGTCGTTTCACTGAACGCCGTACCTGTCGCCGCGTAGAGCCGAACCCTTGCTAGTTTCGTGCAGCGCGTCTCCAACAATGCGGACGCCATCACTCCCGGGTCGGTCGCGTGCTCTACCGTACGACAGCTTTTCCCGAGGAGTATTCCTACCCGCTCCGCTTGTGACTGCATGTAGGGATACGGCAAAGATTTCGTTGGGTTAACAATGGTGAGCTGCTTTCGTTTCTGCAAGCGACACGCAATCTGCGTTTCCGCTCAGGTGGCGGCAGCCAACGGCATACTTGGGTTCGTCGCCTATATTATGCGTGCAATATATTAACAGTATAGTACCAATAGCGCTATGCCGCACGTGCTACCGAGCAGATATAAAGATCCTGATCGCGATAAGGTTGCTGGCGATAACTCGTACTGACGTGCTCGTTAGTATGTGCCAGCAAACATTCGCGCCAGGAAAGCGGTGACCGCACTCGCGTCGACGTCAAAATGATTAGTCGACCAATGTCCACATTTCCCCAAAAACGGAAGGCCTTTTTCGGCACATTGTGGTGTCGGCCTCACCACGAGTGGGGGGGAGCAAGTACCTTGATGAACTCTTTCGGCTGAGGCGGTCAGGGTTTTCGCGTGTAGTACTTCTCTAAACAACACTTTACTCGTCAGTAGATTTAAAAATACTTTACTGTATACAACCCGCGAATTCGTGCACGTGATTACTGCTATTTGAACAAAGGCAGCGTTGAACCGGACTCCACCAAACAATAACCACAGCCCCACTAAGATTTGCAGCACGTGTCAAACGGCTCGTTTGTCAGTTAACTTTCTTTATGCGGTGCTTCCACATTAAATGGGCGCTCACCCTTGCTCATGCTGAATGACCCTGTAAAGCAGCGTTTGAACCAGCAGTAGAAACTTCATTTAGGCCCATCGGTCCACCGGAACAGATCAACGTCTTGAGTCAAGCGCCACTGGGTGGAATTGGATTGGATGAAGGTGCCTCTGGTGCTTCTCCCAACATTAGGGCGCCAATACGGGCTTCGTTTTGCATTAAAACGAGGCTAAAACTAGCGCAACAGAAAAATTTTGCGGTTACCGGGGGTGTTTTGGCGCAGCGTGGCGCAATTTCGAGAAATATCGCGGTTTTGGCGCAGCTTGGCGCAGAAAAACGAAATTGTATCAAAATGGCGCAATTGGCGCAGCTGTTGCATCCCTGAACATGCGATGTATGCGAACCTCCGACTGGCGGTTGCTCCAGCAATTTGCGCACGTGCACTGGTGGCGGAATTCTTGCCTGCAATGCCTACTTCGAAAATTCAGTTCGAAAACTTCAACGATCATGTTTTCCAGCCAGAACACATCGCGAATTCCGTCACAATGGACAATATTAAATTCTTTATTTTACCAGAAAGAATGGGCGAATGGTCGCATCAGGACGCGTTGACGCTGCCAGGAGCAGGTGACCTGCTGCCCACGTGTCACCACTGTGTTGCAGTGAAGCATGTCTTCTTTTCTGCAGCATTTTAGCTGACCATGAGGCAGTTTTTTTCTTTTCTATTTTTCCTTGCACTAGCAGCAGCAAGGCCCACCGCTTCCCCGGGTTTGCGGTGAAATTGGGACCGGGTATTGCTGGAAAACGTAACTCTTGGAGCTGTAAACTAGTGAGCAATGCAAACGACCACCTCTACTTACTTTCAGTTAAGTTTCTTCCATCCCGCTTTTTGTTGTTTCGTTAATTCGAAAACCCGCTTAATTTGAATATTTTTCACAGTCCCAGTGACTTTTAATTAACGAAGTTTTGCGGTATATCGGCTTAGGAATGATGATAAAATACTTTTGAAATCTTAACGCAATGCCATAAAGAGCTTGTGTTGCAGAAAAACGGGTGCCGGCGTTGGCAGCATTGTCAAGGAAAGAATGAAAATCACGGTTGCAGCCGGAATCGAACCCAGGCATCCTGCGTGGCAGTCAAGTATTCTACCACAGAGACACACCTGTGCTTGAACCTGCTTAAGAAAAAGACCCTGTAAAGGTGTCATATTACGGCAATGTCAATTGTGGCTCCAGTGTTCACTATCAGCTTTGATAACAATGTAATAAACATTACATATGAACTTCTATCACTCACCAAGCTATGGTCAGTTATTGCTCAACTCTGAGGAATATGGCAAAAATTGTTGCAAATCATCACACCGTAGTGTGCAGGTCTTTTCGATAAAACTGACACCTGTGCTCTAACGTGAGTACCGACATTACATCAGACCATAGGATACCCTTTGGGCGCCAGTGTAGTCGACGTGCCTGGTAAGCCCACTATCAAGCCCGTAGCCAGTGGTGGGAGTGGGAGAGCCCTAGGGGTCCACTCCCGTTTTCCTCCTCCCCTCCCCCTTCTCCTCCCCCTCCCCCCCCCTGCATAAAATTCCTGGCTATGGGCCTGCGCATGACATACCCATAACTACTCAAAGACCACAAGGAAGTCGGTCCAACTCGCAATGCTTGGCTCAAAGCAATAAAAAAATGTGGTATAAGCCGCTACTCGCCTACTGCTTCGCATCACATCGACTCCCAGCATGTGTGGAACCTGCCAGAATTTCTTTCATAAAAAAAATGGCACAAGCCCTTCCCTATCGGGGAAAGGGGGCAAGCAAAGCTTGACGTGGGCGACCTATTGCTTTTGTTTCCTTCTTTCTTTCTTTCATGTTGCACAATGCTCCCTCATAACATAATTTTATTATAGGTAGCAGCTGTCTTCGGAACGCCATTTTTGGGCTGAGTGAGCATGGCATCTTTCATGTTCTTTCCAGCGTTCGTCAGCCTCTAGAATGGCTCAACAAAAGGACCATCACGCAATCATGGAAATGCGGGTTAGGAATTCAATTTTCTCGAAGTTGGAATTTTCCTGAAATGTGCAATTCCTGATATCGACCTTACGCATTGTCCAGCAGATCACTTTTAGTCCATGAACACGTAATATTTCAATGAAGCGCCCAGAGCAAGTGTACTGCTTCCCAGTTGTTTTTTGTAATGTCAGTAGAACGCATTCATATGCTTCAGTTCAGTTCACATTGGGCAAACATGGGCGCGTGACTTAGTGTTCAAAGCACTCGCTTTCACTCTGAGGCAAAAGCCAGTCAAAAAGACGCCGCACAAGGGGAAGAAGTGACACACACAAGGACCTTGTGTGTGTCACTTCTTCCCCTTGTCCGGCGTCTTTTTGACTGGTTTTTGCCTCAGCGTCATGTACCAACTGACCCAGACTTCGACCTTATTGCACTCGCTTTCAGATAGGTCCGACACAGGTTCAAACCTCAGCCCCAGAAAGAAAATTTATTTACTTTTATTTATTATTTCTTTGGTGTGCGCCAGCTGTGGGTGAGGAGGATTTTTTGGAACACCACCATCACCAGCTTCACAGGTCTTATATGCCTTAGGCAAGATTTTTAAATGCTAACTAACTTAATAAAATAAGTAGTTGCTCAAAATAAAAGATACTCATGAGTAGCATGAGCAATGCTCATAAATATGCAATGGGTTTGTGTAATATCCCATGTTATTTTCAACTCTTGGTGATGTTTAGTCGGAACCATGGTGTAAGACATACACTCTTGAGGACAACGATGAGGCACAATCCACTAGACAGGGTACCAACAGCGTGTGCTCATCAGTCCACTGATTGCAGCGACTATGTATCAGCAGGGTGGCGCTACTTCAGTACGAAAAGAGTTTCGTCTCCAGCTGCTATAGCAACCAGCCCTTTGCGAGAAATCTCAATGCACTGACAAACAGGTGCATATCTTACTCAGCAAACCTGACCAGTTGTTGGGCACATGTAAAACATGGGTGCCTGTTTTTCTCTCTGGCAGTGACCTAATTTTGTGACTTGCCTCAGTCATTTCAGGTTTGCCATGAAGCACTAGTTGCTACATCAAGAGATAAAACCTTTCCTGCTTTGAAGTTATGCTGTCGTGCCAACAGATAGTAGCTGCTGTAGTGGACAAATGGGAACATGCCGTTGGTACTTTATCTGGTCGATCACGGCTCGCAAACAAGCCGTGAAGTGTCCCTACCACTGAGTAAGATAAGACAGAAGTGCCGACTCCGCCGCTGCGCAACGAATTCGCTCGGGACAAACCATGCAACGCAGACACGGGCACCTGGCTCATTCCTTTGCTCTCTCCCTCCGCTCCTCTTCATGCTTTCACAGAAGCTTTCGCCTTCCCTTGTGTTCCCAGCCAACTACTCATAGGGTGCCTCGATGTGTCCACCTCCTCCGCTACAGGGTGGAGACACTGCTTTAGCGGGTGCCAGCTTGGTTCAAACATTCATACTGACTGGCACTGCCTGGCATGCAGCGATGGAGCGCTCTCAATAAAATGAGCGGAAATTTGGCTCAGTTTATCCCTTCTGATGGTAGGGCTTGTATATATATTGTTAGTAGCCAATAGGTTAGGTGATTATTATTAAATGCAGAACGTTTCATGGCGAAGCAAAGGCATTTTGAGTGTATCTCTCAGTCTATCTAACTGGCCGCCTAGGTCTTCATGCTCTCACGGCCGTTTGATTAACTTGATGTATATCAAAATTCGCATGGCATGACAAGAGCATATGACCAGGTCATGTATGTTATGACATACATGACCTGGTCATGGTGCTCTACCAGCCGTTCTTTAACTTGAAGTATACCAAAATTGGTTAGCTCAAGGTTAGCTTCACAATGGCATGTCCGAGCTTCGAGTCATTTTGGGGGGAACGGGTAAGCGTCTGACTTCACACGAGTTTGTCAGTGATGACTTGGTCAGGTCAATCCGGATTAGCTTAATCTGGTTTAATTCAGAGCGGCTTCATCTGGCCATACTCAGTCATCCAACCGGCTATGCAATCTCAACTTACTCAAAATTACCTTGTTCAAGATTAGCTTAATCCAGGCTAATTTGGATGGGCTTAATGTGGATATCCTCATGTCATCCAACTAGCTAGGCATTCTCAACTTACTCAAAATTGACTAAATCAGGATCAACTTAATCCTCCGCCTTAAACCAAATTAAATTAATCCAGTCGGATCTAATCTACCTTACGGCTAGGCCATCTCATCTTGGTCCGGATTAGCGTAATCCAATATAGTCCACACTAATCCGGCTTAACTGGCATCCATCAGTATTGATTGGTATCAGCTAGTGTTGATTGGCTTGTCAAATCATAATTAGGCTGGGATATACTGGATTAACTAGGCTTTTTCTGAGCTTAAGTTGGCATAATCCGGTGGCTTAATTGGTATGGATTAGTATCAATCAGTATTGATTGGTATCGATTAGTATTGACTGGCTTGACTAAACTCTACTAGCCTGGGCTATGATTAACTTCTCTTGGCTATGCTTATCTAAGCTTAAATTGGCTTAAGTAGACACAGGCAATCTGGGCTTAGTTTCTGTTCACTCCGGACAGTATATAATGAACAGTACCCCTGTAATAGAAGCTTGACACAATGATTATCATATACAGCAATAGCGAGACAAGTATTTAATCGTGCATGAATTTGTTTAACAGGATGTTTACAGCCAGCAATAAAAAATGCACGGTCATATGCTACGACAAATCAATATACTGAGTTAGCAGGGACAGTTGCGCGAGTTGGTTGAAGTTCATCTTTAAAAGGCGATAAAAAAACCACAACAGACAGGTAGGAAGCGCGTCGTCCTGTCTCCTTCCTACCTGTCTGTTGTGGTTTTTTTCTCGCCTTTTAAAGATGGACAAATCAATAACTCGTCTCGCATATCTTGGTACTGTCTGTCGGATGCCAGCGGTCACGTTTTACTTGTGCCTCCCTTTTTTTTTCTTCACTTGCTGTTACGAGGGAAGCAAAACATCCGTTGGCTTTTCGCATGTTTACCAGTACACAGTGGCACACAGCAGCCTGTCATAGCGGTCAAAGAACTGATCTAATAACTTAAAAACCAACGAGTTTGCAGCGCTGTCCCCGCGCTAGCCACTGCACTCCGTCAGACACTTTAGAACCAATATGTCTCCCCGTGAAGAAACGGCGCCGCAGAGTGGGTCAAAAGGTGTCTTCACCCTGGAAGCAGCGGCGCTGGCATCGAGGCTCCCTAACTACTCATAGAGTTACGGTATATGCTACCTAAAGGTAGCAGATTTGCGCATCTGTCTTCCAAACGCCACTAGCAACCATGCATTGCGGAGAAGCTGACGCTCGGGCCCATTGTTTTGTATTTCTCGACACCGCCGCTGCAGCGAACTGAATTAACACGTCATCGACAGTCAATGTTTATCGCCGGCCTTCGACACGCCAGACAGGTTAATCGGCAACACGGTAGGCATGTCGCCTGCAAAAATGGAGTGCGACTTCACCGCACAGCTGTGGTTGCTAGCCGGACCTACGCACAACTCTGCTACCTAAAGGTAGCACATACAGTAACTCTAACTACTCACAATGAGTAGCGCCATCTGTCAAGGCACATGGAAATCATTCAACAACCTGCCCTCATGAGCACATGCGCTGACTGGCAGAGGCTGGCGGCGATGGCAGCAGGGAGCAGTGTGCGCGGAGCAGATGACAAAACGAGTGGGCAATCAGATGCTCGAGGACTGGCGCCTCTCCTCTGTAGCTTTTGTTCATTCATAGCGCCACCTGGCCAACATGCTGTGAAGCAAGATCCAGCGTTGCAGAATGTGTTCCTTCCAGACGAGCGGAGTCGGCACTCCTGTCTGATTTTACTCCGTGGTCTCTACCTAAAGAGTACGTATCTTACACCATGGTTGGGACAGTCAAAACAGTGACAATGACGTTTGGTTACAGTTTAAAGTATACCTGCCATGAATTTTCAGTCTCACAATTTTTGGAAATTTTACTACAATGTTGGCATATTTGTAGCCAGGATCTTTGAATGGCATCCTTTCGTGTGTGATTTCAGCAGGGGCATTCTACTGCCGCACTGCACGTGTGCTCACTACATCAAGGCACCTTGATACTGTCGGCATATATGCCCTGCTCAAATTACTGAAATATGAATCTGTAGATTTGTAGAATGGTTTGTGCAGAATGTTCCAGAACACTGTGCCCCACAATATCAGGAGGAGCTTCTGTCAACCGCAGTGTGGCATTGCTCCTGGTGCTGTCCACTATCCATCAGTGTATACCTCTGCATGTATAGTGTGTGTTTCTTGCCATGACTATTGCGTGGATTTAGTGCATCATGACATTCTAGCTCTTTTTAGATTATGTATACCTCTGTTACAAAGGCACTTTCTACTGCCGTTGAGTTAACAGTGAAGCTGCAGTTTAAATTAACAGCAGTGTGCTTGGAGTTACACAGCACTTGGTGCACTCAGTTCAGTTAAATTCTCTGGTCCCGTGAGATCAACTTGTAAGCAACTTAAAGCTTCCAATGGTATTGTACTGACAATAACTACTAATATTTAAGTATTGTATGAAAAAAGTTGTTTTCATGCAGTTTTACTACAGCATTCATTTATCTTTATTCTAACAGCAAGTTCGACAGCAAAAATAATGAGAAGCCTATACGCTAGTCATCTTTGTTACAAGCGTGCATTAGGAAGTGTCCACGCTGCTTTTTGTCATGTGCATGGCTCCACTCAATGGTCTTCCCAAATTCATATCAGTATCTAGGCCATTTGTTGTCAGCACTCAAACTGCATTTTTGATGCTGAATTTCTTATATGAGACAAAGGTGCACTAGCCGTACAAACGGACAGCACCATCTCATTAGTTGCGTGCCTGGACTGAGTTCCCCAGCCTCAGTTTAAGCAAATTGCCGTTGGGATGTCAATAGAAGTTTGACCTGCCGTGTAACACTTCCAACTATGATTGAGTTCAAGTGCCATTTGGTTCAATGGCAGTTCAAAGTGCCGCTGCTGCAACAGGTGTATAACTTCAACATTTCACCTTCAACTACAGTGTCTGCACTATGGTGCAGCATTTAGTTCAGTGCACTCAGTGTAGAAACTCAATTTTAATTATTAGTTAAATAATTATTGAGTCAAATTACCAAATTCTACTTTGAAGATAAAACCCACGAGGGCAAAAGTTCTGCCCTTAACTACTTAGTGGCACATATGTATCATCCCCATCTCAACATGTGCACTCATTTAAGAACCCTTCTGCTACTTCACTTAGCAACACAAAATACAAATCTAGTTGACCAAATTTGTACTTGCTTTTCTGTCTCATCTTTGATGTTGATGTCTGGAGTATGCTTTAAACGGGCATAAAACCACAAGTGTTCTTCCACAGTCAACCTGGCAAAAGCAAAAGAAAATTAAATTTATTAAAGAAACTATTGTTATTTACATTCATAACTGTCCCTCTTTTATATGAACAAAGCTGGCAGCAAAATCATGTCAGGAAATCTGCTTGCAAATTCTGAGGAATGCATACCACATTATTGAACATAATCTATTTCTATGTACTCAACTGGCTCGTTTCTTTTTTATCAAATATTTTTTTAGTATTTACAATCAAAGATCATTACTTGGAAGGAATAAGCGGCCTCATTCACACTTTTAAGAAACAAACTTTTTAAGCATTCATGTAACACAAAATTTTATAATTATTTTGCAATGCTCAATTGAAATTATTTGTGTGATGTAACAAATGCATGTGGGAAAGTCCTTTTTCGTGAGGAAAAGTCAACTTCTTGCAAGGGAAAGCCAACTTCTTGGGACGTATCGCACTGCTAAATGTTCTATATATCAAGTGTTCCGGCTATTTTTGGTCGATGTAGCTGTAACTTTTCCTATGCATTGATGTAAAAGCATCGTCGTGTTCGAAAATAGTTCGATATAAAGAATAATTCGATTAACCTGAGTTCGATATAGTCGGGTTTGACTGTACTGCTTTCTGACAACCGATTTACTATTTCTATGTACTATGTACGTCTATGTACTCTATGTACTGCATGTATATGTATGTGCAAATAAGCTCTGGCTGACAACCTAGATGACAATGCGGCACCCATCCTGTGTTTACTTTTAGTTGCTTGTTTCTGTCTGTACTATCAAGTCTTTCCTACAAGCTATTTGAACCATAATGCAAGATGTTAGTCTTATATATACTTGGCAAACAAGCTGAATTTTGGAATTTTGCACATTCGCTACAACATACCACTAAGGTATGATTTATCACCCAATGCCAAATACCACCAAAATATAACTGAATGCCAGTGCCAGGTCCACTTACTCATCAAACAACACATTGTGCTGTGGGCACATGCCCATACTTTGTCGAATCACATCCATTTCAGTGCGAATGTCATGTCCATATATTGTAGCATATCCAGATGTTGGTGGGAAAAGCCCTGTAAGAATTGACCTAACCAGAAGAAAATGTAGCAACCTATAAGCATTTTTTTCAATGGCAAAAATAAACAAACTCATAAAATGCAGGTATAAATTTGTCTTTTTTGAGAGTTTGGAAGATTACAGTCTAAAGAAACACATAAATGACGACACTATATTACTTTTATTAATGAACATAATTCTCATAGATAATATTAAAAAACGTATAAAGTTGCATTTGCTGAATAAAATCATTCTTAACAGCAATAATTTTTCCTTGAGAAAAAACGTAACCTAGAAGCTAACTGTCAAAAAATTATGCAAAGGAGCTGTTACCAAACATTTATCGTGTATATGCATAATTTACAAGGAAAACCACTCTATTGACACTTAAAACAGTCATAACAAAAATGACAAGTGTAACTCTTCTATTTGTCAGCTAAATTCATATCACAGGAGCACCTACATTGTAGTAGTTTTTCCAGCCCCATTGTGTCCAAGGAAGGAAGTTATCTGTCCCTCATACAAATTTAGGCTGAGCTTGTTTACAGCAAGTTTCTTGCCATCTTTGTAAATCTGGAAAAGTGACAATGATTAAGTACAGTTAAACCTCTATATAACCAACTTCAATATTATGACATTCTCAATATAACATTATTGCACCTTTAATAATCCCATGTGTACAGAGCACCACGTATTTTTAATTTCAACCTCAGTATAACAAAGCATGTTGATCTGCTATTTCAATATAATGAAGTTTCACTGCTGCCACGAAGGAAAACTGAGGCAATAAATTGGAACTACTTCCGATGCCCATAGTCAAATTGTTTGTTGCATGCTGTTTTTGCAAACACATCTTCAAAATCATGCACTGCGTTACGGAGAGTGGCTGCGAAAGAGGAATAGCACCTTTTGCAGCAGTGGCTGGAGGGCAAGGGTACACGTGAATGCTCTACTCCGCACCGCTGGAGCAGGAGAGAAGAGCATGCGAAACATGCGAGTACACTAGCGTATTGTGTCATGCATTCTATGCAACAATGCAATTCCATATTTCGTGCTGCGTGTGCCTTGCGTCAACACCCAATTTGGTGGTGGCGTCGCCATAGAGGCCAATTACAATGACATCTCACTTATCTTGCAAGCGATCTCAATTATTCAGGAAACAGACATCACTGACAAAGCTAGCAGTATCTTGCAAGAAATCTCTACAAGTGAGAAAAAGGATGTCACCATTTGTTTAGGGTTATCACTGAGCTCGCTCTACATGGTCCCAAAGTTAAAATAATCTATTCTTTATTCGAAGGATAAATTTTCAGTGAGAGCAATAGGAATTAACAAGTGCTTTAACTGCAAGTAAAATTTTGTTTAGTGAGTACACTGCTGCAGCATGTTTTAATGTAGCTGACTGATTCTTTTTTAGCTGTTCACAGTTACCCACTACACCGCTACCAGCTCTATAAATTTATGTGGGTGTCCCGCGATAAAACTGACAAGATTTCTGTTGAAATTATGTATAGCGGCAACTGAAATTTGGTATGCCATACAGAATCCCGCTCAATTCTACAGACTTATATAAGCATGACACCATGCGGGCCAGATTTCAGGCAAGGCAAACAGAAAATGTCGTCACTGTGAACAAGGGTGCCACAACACAGTTTATCACCTCGCTTTCATGTGATTGTAAACTGAAGCTCTTTTGTTTTTGTGGCGGACGTGTGACAGACTTCGACTTTGCATATTCATCGGACCGAGTACAGGGCAGTGTTGTGTCACTCTAGACAATACACGAGGTTGTGATGGAAAGCCACTGTGGTAAAACGTGCGAGAGTTTTGCTTACACTGATTACCACTGCACATTGGACCCTGCGCATTGGACCTTTTTGGCTTTACACATGCTGCACTGCTGCTGCGACAAGAATTTTATTGACACAGTTTTCTTATAATGAAATTAATTTTTTTTTTTCGTGCTGCTCTATCATTTAGTATTTCATGCAGCGCCTTCCTTCTAAAAAATTGCAGTGATATTTCACTTCGTGAACATGGATTATGCGCAATTGTATGGGCGCTATTCCTTTTTCATGCACTGCTTGTAGAATGTTTTATAAATGCTTTGATCGTGTGTACAAGGTGGCTGCAAAATTCTGTTATGCCAAAAAACAGCCATAGTTCTTCAACAAATGAACAAAATGAGGCAAGCTTTAGTTTATTCGAAAGGCTATTCAATTCTGTAAAAGAACTCAGATTTTAGCTTCAAAATCTCTGCCTTGGGCCTTGATACAGGCTTGAAGACTCTTCTGGAAATTTTTCAAAATAGACGTGATGTATTCTGGACAGATTTTGTCCCACGCCATTCCAGAGCACATTTTAGCAGTTCGATGGATTCCCGCTTCACTGCCGGTCGTTGATACTGCTTGTCTCCGGAAACCGTTTGATGACATGATGGACTTGGAACACGCTGCAATCTGAGCATCTTTGCGATGTCTTAAATCATCGTACCCTGCCTGTGGTAGACGATGATTGTGTGGTGCAACATGGCAAAGACTTTGGGGTCCGTCAATTCGTGCTCGACCTGCTGCTGCTTGCAGCGCTGCTCAGTTGTTCTCGCATGGCACTCGACCTCTCGATCACCAGACATACCCAGCACATCCATATAACACAAAGAGCCCATAGCTACTGTCAAAGGAGGTCAACCTAACGTGCCGCCAGTGCTGGGCAGTATCGAAGATACATGTATCTTAGATACTATCTTAGATACACTTTGGGTATCTTGTATCTGTATCGCGATACGTCTCGAAAGACGAGTATCTGTATCTGTATTTCCAATACATTCGATAATGTATCGTGTATGTTAAGATACAAGATACTTCTATCGCGACACAGCCGTGCGAAACAATAATCGCTGGCCAAACTCCGCTTCTCAAGCTGGTACTGGTGCCACTAAGCGATCTGAATAAGTCTAAGGGCAGTGACGTTATTTTTACGCCAGAGTCGTCCAGTGAGGGTAGATCAGGAAGACAAGCACGCGGACGTCTACGCCCAGCCCACGTACCTTTTGTTTTCTCAATTTCTTTTCTTTTTAGTTGCTCCAATGCCGCTACACTTGCTCATAGCCACTGTCCTGCGCCGCGTACTCCACTGCGTGCGGCGTCTATCGCGCAAATTCTGATGTTGTTACAGTGTCGTTATTGCAGATTCTTTTGCGTCTTGATCCATAACGAAATGTGATGCGTGCAAGAATGGGGTTGCTTTGCGTCGCGTGGATTTTACATATTAGCGATTTAAAAGATCTCGAGGATATAAGTTTGACTTGCATGCAATGAATTAACTTATATGCAAATAAGATTCTAACAACTTTAGCACCACAGGTACTGATGCTAGATCTAATAGAGCAAGCGTTCACCTAACAGAAAATATCTTGGCGTACGGTATTTTCCACTTCCATCTGCATTTATTCAAAGAATTTATGAAATCATAATTTGATTATTAGCACAAGGCACAAGTGCTTTCTTAGCTGTAATTTTGCGTCACATACATTACCTAGGCCTCTGCACTGTTTTTCCGGTCTGGTCACTGCAGTATGTCTTTCGTAACGCGCTCCCAGAAAAAGATTGCTGCTTTATTCTTCTAACTGTCTGCTTTATTTCTACTACTGTTTACACATTTACACGTTGCCAAGGCGATTTTAAAAACAAATATATTATTATGCGGGCGTGCCTTTAGTATACAGCACAAAATATTCTACTTACCGCTTAAGAAAATAACGAAAGTGAGTTTGCATTATAAAAATGGAAGAGCCATCTTAAAGATGTTAGGAAGGGGATTCCAGAAACGTTGTTTTAATGAATGCTCCGTTTTACTCATGAGCGTCCCAACGAGCCATTTCAGGCAATTTTCCATAGGCACTAAATTTCACATTGTCTCAACCAAGCCCTTCGCCGGGGGGGCTGGGCGGCTAAGGGCTTGGTTGCGGGGGGGAGTGGCCCGGGCCACTCCCCCCCCCCCCCCCCGAAATTTTGGTGAAGTAGGTGGTTATACCAAAAATAAATAACGAAAATAGGTGTTTTTCTCAAATAGTCAAGGTTTTCAGCAAGTGCCCCCCCCCCCCCCGAAAAAATTTTTGGCTACGGGCCTGGTCTCAACAGGTTAGTTGACGATACTTCGTGATCATAGCTGTTAAGGGCGCCGTCTGTATCGTGTTTCTGTACTCATTCAATGTGAATGTTTGATAAACAACCACCTCTCTATTTTACTTATACTTGTTTTCCGGTTTTAGGCCTTCTTAAATATTTTTCTTATTACTAATCGCTACGTAAAGGGAGCTATAAGCGGCAATGGCGCGAATAGCGGCGGTGTCCTGCGATGCTTCGTGCAGCTACGTAATACGTCTGAGACATTTCTGTGTTGCACATGTTCTCTCGTTCAAGAAAAATTGCTAAAAGATTGCACGTTAGTGAGTATATCAACAAAGAATCCCTTATGCCAGCAGCTAAGTAGAACATGGAAATTCATTGCAGGTTTACGTCATCTACATATACAACAGGGGTCTCAAACTCAGCTTATAGCCGGCGGGCCGCAGTCACGAAATTTAGCTCCAAAGGCCCGGGAACAGTGTAGATGGTGGGGTCGGAGAGAGTTTGAACAAAATGACGTTGCCATTTGAAAGGAGGCCTTTGACATATCTCATATATAGGTCATTTCTGAAGGGGATTTTGAGTCCGGATTCCAGAAACAACGATACGGATGTACATAACGACTGAAATCTGGACGCGGATCGAAATATAGAGTTTTTGTTCCACGGTTATGTTTCAGCACATGGTGACCACGTGTTCCTCACGAAAGAAACGCTTGAGAGCAGTCATGTCTGTGTAGCTCACTAACATACTTATTTAGAAAACAAAAGCACATGGAACGGAGACGGTCATGTGTGCCGGCCGGGCCGCTATCGAATGGTCGCAAGCCCCGTATACACCATGCGTTCCCCGCGCCACTCCCCCCTGCCCCCCCCCCCTCCTATAGGAAGAAAAAAAGTCGCTATTAGCGTTGTTGCTGCTGTACACCTCTCCGGATATACGGTATTGTGCAAACTGTCTTTTACGGACAAGGTAAAAGTCCACACCGGTATTTGCGCCGTCGTGCAAAGGCTTCTTATTTACGTTATTGTGATTACATGGCAAACCCGCTAGCTGGTCGCAAGCTGAGCAGCGACTCCCATCAATTACAAAAATGACAAGCAAGAACCGCTGTCAGCGAAGTGTATGAAGAGTTGTCCTGTGAACAAGCTAAAACAAGCCCCAATAGGTTGTTTTGGAAGGAAACTAATGTACTTTGAGCAAGAAGGGCAAAACTTTTGAGATACTAACAGACATTTCTTGCAAGTGAAACTAAATAGGTCACAGTTCAGAAATTTTCAAGGAGACATCTTTGTGTATAGGCGTTTGCTGCTACTTTGTATGGATCTATAATAACAAATTTGAAAATGTATCGAAGTATCTGAAGATACAATTGCCAAGTATCGTATCGGATACAATTAGTACGGCAGTATCTTGTATCTGTATCTCCAATACGTTTTGCCTCAGTATCTTGTATCGTATCGCGATACAATTTCAAAGTATCTTTGCCCAGCTCTGCGTGCCGCCATCTAGCCTCCTTTTCCATGATGCTCCATGACCTCCCCCCCTCCCTCCCCACTTAGTCGCAAGTTTTCCATACAATCCGCAATGCATATCCCTCCTTCTACCTCCAGGTGCCCCTCTCCTTTGGTGCTTGCTACCCTCTAAAACCTCAGACATAACTTTGCCAATTTTACAGACGGGGCTTATACACTAGTGACTATACTTTGCATAAAAGGCCAAATTTCTGCTTTATCAAGTGTCTTGTCTTTTTTAGCCCTATGGCTAATGATTATCGTAAGATGTACAAACAATGAGATGGAACATTAGGATGCGTTTACTCAATCTACTTTAAATTGGCTCAATTTTTCTTCTCCTGTCAAGCTCTGATTACCAGAAGTTAACTGCAGTAGACATCAACTTTTTGTATTTAACTATCCAAGAAGTTACTATTCAATTTGTATTTATGTATATGAGTGTCTACACTGTGCTACCTTACAGTCATAAGCCAACAGAACTGAGGTTACCAACGTATAGTTAAAGCAGCATCAATAGTTGGACCTCACAAAAGAATATGTCAGAAATTTATTTGAAGTTAAACGTTACCTTTACTAGGTTGTCGATGCAGACACCAAGTGGTAGTTCTGATGGGTCTGGCTCAAAAAAGCCAGTGTCAGCTGAAACCACAAACATATTTCAGTAGTTAGGCAGCCTAAAAATATCACCATGCTGCATAACGGACCATCAATAAACATTTCACTTCACACCTATGTGTGCTAGTGGCTTTAGTAGTTCTCATAGTGAACAAATTTCTATAAGCTTACTAAGCATAGAACAAAGTCTGGCTTTGGTAGGAAGCTTTTGTACACTTTGTTCGAGGAAAAGCAGCTCTTCTGCTATGAATTTATCTCATTAGTGGAAAGAAAAATACAAGTCACCTTTGAGCTTTCATCAACGTCAAAGAAAGATTTAGGGTGCTCACAATACAAGAAAGTACCTGTTCGACCTTCCATTGCACAAGCCTGCTCTTCTTCAGTAACAGACAAGTGTGCCACGTGCTTCCGCAATAACTTCCGCCAGAAGTACCGCAATGAGCCATACTCAAGGTCATGTCTGCCGCCACCAAACCAGTAGCTGTGGGTCAATGGGAAATACCATGGTCTAGGGAGACCATATGAGCCTAAGAGACAATACGTAGAAGTAATCATAATTGAGCAATGCATGTATGCAAGTATTTTTCATAATTATCAGGTTGCAAAGCGTACGTTGGCCTGCCTTTTAGAACCACGCAATAGTATTTATTTCAAGGTCTGCACACAGATGTGAGCATTCATTAATGCACTGAGGTAGAGCATAACAGGACGACCAAATGTGCACTCGCACATGCCATACCGAGTGCAAAAACACAACTGGGGCCTATGATTACTGAAAGCCTCATGAGAAACTGAAAAACAGCATCGACTGTTGTTTCCAGTTAACTCAATGTACATATATCTTTGACACTTCCAATATCTTTCTAAGCAAGCAGGTACACAAATTTCACTAAGTTTGCATAGACCTACCCAGTGAACTCCAAATCCTTGCAAAATAACATAGCTGTAATGTGCAGATAATGTATGTAAGCTTGAAGCTTAAATGCATTTAATTCATTTGACAAATTCCATAGCAGTCTGAAGGGCTTGCACACAACTTTCACTCACTTACTCACTCCACTTTGCTCCCTCACTCACTCGCACTTTTCTTTATCAGTAGGTAAAAGCTGAGCCTCTTACCTGGGTGCACATTCTCAATGTACCAGACGAGCAGAGAATAGATGAAGGCATCAATTAGCATCATAAAAGCAACGTGGGCCAGACTAAATGTATCGTCTTCAAGGGGTGAAATGCCTATGTTGGCCCACTGCACTCCAACTCCAACTTCCTCATAGAAGGCAAAATATTTGGCACCCAAGCCAAATGCTGTTGTAGAAAGCAAGGACTGCAAAATAATAATAATCATAAAATAATATTAAATAAATAAAGGACAAAGAGTCTCCTCTGTCAAATACACCACAAAAAGAAAATTTACTTTTGCAAGGTTAGGCGAGGGTACAAACAATAGTATTTATAAATGACAACATGAAAAAGAGCAAACATGCAATTCCAATAACTAGGTGACTTGGTAGAAAATGTCTGAACAATTGCTTAGGTGTGTCTAATTTTCTTTTACTGGTTTATGCAGGCAGTAAACACTACATTCAAGGAGAGAGAAAGCTTTTATGTATGTTCCTTTATTCTGCGGGCTTCTGCGTAACTAGCTGCGTTATAGCCAAATGGGGTTGGTTTCGGGTTTGACCCTTGGACCTAGACACTTTTTAACTGCTAAACTTTGTTTTTGAGGTAACCGTGTGGGCTTCTTTATTAGTTTTATTCTGTAGCTGCTCTCATGTCGATGACGATTCCTTCCATTCTTTAACACAACCTGTGCAAGTTACTGTTCTTTACAAGAGAACCGTGGAGGCTCAAGGTGCTCAGCTAGGCCAGATTCTTTACAGATGGAAGCTAACCAGGCACAGTTGAATGCAAAAAAAGCAGTGGGTGTTCCACGCCTGCTATATGAAAGGAACCATAGGCTTGCTACAATGAGTAAGAACAAATGTTTTTTGTATTATTAATGATGTACAGTCGAACCCACTTATAACGATCCCACTTATAACGATTTATCGGTTATAACGACCATATTTGGGTGCACTTACGATTTTCCAATGCTAACCATTGAAGCTGCGTCCACATATAGCGAACATTTTTCAAAGCCTCCTACTTTTACAACTAACACTTCAGACACGGTCGCGGTAAAAATATGGCGCATACGAAGCAAAAAAAAGTTAAAACAGGCCTTCTAAAGCGTGAGAGGGGCGTGTGCCTCGCTCCAGATTACTCGGACTAAGATATCCCTGCTGATCGGCGAGCACCGCACGCAGATTTCGGACGCTGCGAGCGAGGTCGCTCACTTTCCAGCCTTTTCTTCAGTGAGAGAATGGCAGTGAGGAAAAAAAAAAAAAAAAGAGGCAGCATGAAGCCTTGCAGTCAGCTTTCACACTGTAACCTTTCCCAACGCCGTTCTCTGCAGCTACGACCGCCTACGATGAACGAAACAATGCCTTGGAATGCAAGAAGGCATAAATGCAAGAAGTGATAACCTCGATAACTTTCCATCGCATAAAGGTTCACTGCGTCCCTAAACTCGTCAACGCCACAATGTGCCGCAAAAGGTCGTCCGTCTTTTCGGTAACGGCAGAGACCGGTCGATCGGTGATAACGATTTCCGCGCGATTGCGGCGATGCCTTCGCGGATAAGCATCAGAAAAGATCGAAGGCGAGGTGGCGGCTGTCAATGAACGTGCAGTTATGACTTATAGCCGACAACCTTATATCACACTGTCATCTGTAGATGTCTGCTCGGCTGCGCGTGTGGCGTACGCCGTACACTGTGCGGATTGACGGTGGTACGAGCGCGCCATGCAGCTGTTTGCAAGTTCGCCGCTGCCGTCGCGTTGTGCAAGACCGCTTTAAAGTGCACATTGCTTTGTAGAAACGAAAGTAGCTCGCTGTTGTTGAGCGGCACGGGCACCGAGAAACGTCGATGCACTGACAGCGAGCGTATACTGCGTGTTCGACTAGGTGACCACTCAAGTGCGCCGCGCATCGTCATGCAGGGCCGCGAGAGCATAGCGGAGACGTAGAGTGCGTGTTGCTTGCAAAATGCTTGTTTTCGCCGCGTTGAATGAACAGGCTATTCGCCGCACCCGTGCACGGTCCGGAGTGAAACAGGCACGAAGAATGTACAAACTCGCTCATACGGCATACAGCAAGCAGCCCGGCATTGACTCCGCGAGCCGAGTAGGCGATGCGCTGCACGCAACTAGCCAGGGATGATCGGCTCCACGTGGCAGTACTGCGCTTCGGTGATATGGTGTCAGTTCATTACAAAGGCGGTTAATTCACTCGTGAGCACGCAGCGAGCGTCACTTCACGATGCGAAAAGGCTTAGCTTGTCACCGGAGGGGTTGTTAGCACTTTATTAAAGGTGCACAGAAAAAAGAAACGGCTTGGCCGCTGAGTGCACGTTTTTAAAGCCGAGTCCACATACAATGAACTACTGATATAGCGACCACTTTTTGCGACACTTTCGAGTTCGTTATAAGCGGGTTTGACTGTATGCATATTCACATTTATGGAGTGACAGCTTCCATGCATAGCATACATATTATCTAGGCTAACATTAATCTCTGCAAAACTGTGGTTTCAAAGTGCCTTCCTGCGCCTCAATTCCTACTTGCTCATTAACAATCCTTCACAATACTTGATCTGTGCAAACTACTACCCAGCAGGAGTAAGCAGGGTAATACGCCAAATCAACTTTCCTACGCAAACGATGCATCTCCTCCCCGGAGTCATGTCCAATGCTTCATCACATGTTGTCAGAATGCACTCTGATTGTCCCCATAATCACCCTCTGGGTATTCTCTCACTCCTGAGTGCAGAACCATTGGGCACTTCCTTACCACAGCAGAAGCTCCACGGACCTCTAATGTAACACGACAAGTTTGCTCTCACAATTGAACTCGGTGAACTGTACAGTCAGCCCAGTTCAGTTGCTGCACGTGTGTAATTATCTTTGCCTGTAAGCCATGACTGCTATAATCTGGTGTATCTTGAGTTAATAAACATACATTTAATGGCACTCTCACTCAGCAGCCTCCCCTGCACAATGTTGCATCAAATCACAGTGTCCTCGGTACACTGCAAAGTGGAGGATCAGTGTCCATTTTCTAACTGCTGGTCACTATATTTCTTGCTATAAAGCAATACTATAACCAAAAGCACACTGAATTAGCACGTTTTAAATGGCAAGAAGGGAACTGTGCTGCATTAAGGTGAGGTTGCTAGTAATGCAAGTACTTATGTCTTTTACAGTGTCAAGTACAACTTCCCTAATTTATTTTTCATCCCCCTGAGCAAAAGTCCACTTGTTTAGGTAATTACATTTGAACCTGCCTTAAAAAAAGTTTAGTTCCTTTCAGTACACACAGACAGCCTTTTAGTGGTAGAGGGCACAGCCACACTTACATAGCTGTGTGCACAGTAGAAGACACTGACAGTTCTTTGCAATTTGTAAAAATACATTCTTCAGTGCATGCATTCCAGAAAAAATAAATGGTCATCAGACTCACAGCTAGGCTTTTCAACCAAGCAGGTATATTGTTGTGAGCTGCTTCTTCTCTAACAGCTATGTACATGTAGGGCACATAAGTAAGAAAATAGATGATGCCTGCACAGGCTGCTGCAAGCTTGGCCTTGGAGTATAAAACGCTTACTAGAAACCTACAAAGAAAGGAAACAAACTTTCAGGCATTAAAATACTTTCAATTAAAGAAGCACAAGGAGTAGTATGAAATTTTCAAATAGACATTAGTAAAGTTGCAAATTGGGCGAGTTGGTGATAGTTCATGTTTACGTGGGAAGCAGCGCAAATTAGACAAGGCACGAAAAGGAACGAAGAAAGACAGGACGACCGCTGCACTCGCAACTAGTTTATTTCGAAGAAAACATAGTTAATATACATACATGCAGGTGTACCACGTGTGGCCATGACTTACATATTACAACGGTTTTTTCAATGATTTTCCAAAAAAGACACTTCGCTATCACTCAGAACTACGGATGGCTGGCTGATGCAGTCATTTTTTCTTTTTGTGATATGGAAAGCCTCGATCACTTCCCTGGTTAGCTGATCCTTGTGATTGGAAAGTATTATCGTTTCAGAGAACAGCGGCTTGCAACCACAATCCAAGCAATGCCGTCTAATGTGAGAATACGCATTATTTGTTAGTGATCTCTTGTGTTCAGACAGCCTTGTGTTAACGCACCGGCCAGTCTGACCGATGTACATCTTTCTACATGACATAGGCAAACAAACTACTGCTGTCTTACACTCTACCCGGTGCGTTAACACAAGGCTGTCTGAACACAAGAGATCACTAACAAATAATGCGTATTCTCACATTAGACGGCATTGCTTGGATTGTGGTTGCAAGCCGCTGTTCTCTGAAACGATAATACTTTCCAATCACAAGGATCAGCTAACCAGGGAAGTGATCGAGGCTTTCCATATCACAAAAAGAAAAAATGACTGCATCAGCCAGCCATCCGTAGTTCTGAGTGATAGCGAAGTGTCTTTTTTGGAAAATCATTGAAAAAACCGTTGTAATATGTAAGTCATGGCCACACGTGGTACACCTGCATGTATGTATATTAACTATGTTTTCTTCGAAATAAACTAGTTGCGAGTGCAGCAGTCGTCCTGTCTTTCTTCGTTCCTTTTCGTGCCTTGTCTAATTTGCGCTGCTTCCCACATAGACATTAGTATTCGATAGTACATCCTTAAAATAAACTGTAACAGACCACGCGCAAAACTTTGTTTTTTTAATTTTCTGGGAAGCAATCTTGTGTCTCGCAACGTGTAACACTAATCGATAGGAAGGGAAGCAGGAATGTATCAAGTCAATGCTATATCAAGCTCACCAGCTGTCAAACTTACACAAACTGTAGCTTAAAAGACCAGTACTACAGTATCATGTTCAATGCACAAATATCAAAAATGACATTCATTAGGACTGCCATCTTATTTGCACTGCCAGTGGTACCAGTGCATACAAAACATTTCCTAAAAGTGTTGCAATTACAGGGTGTGAATGAGACGAAATTAAAACAGAAAGAAATGCACTAGAAAAATTCTAATTAATATTAACCGTTTGAGGGTCAATGATATAAACACACAGCGTCATGAACAAGCCCCACTGGTCAATGCCTTACATTTATGGCACTGTTTGTACGTTTGAAAAATGTGCCACTTTTTCAACTCATTTTTTACCAAGCAAGTCCAGTCACCCAGTGGAGATGCAAGTTTTCTTAGGCCAGTGAATTGGCTATTGCTCGCACATCTGTGCATGTACAGGTGCGTGATGGTAAGTTTGGTTTTGTCATGAGGGTGGTTTCTGTTTGTTGTGCTTACAAAAAGCTGATGTCTGTACGGTTTCTAATCCCTCAAAGGGTAACCACTTGATACTAGCTCATTTATTACCCACAGGGTTGAGACTTCAGCTGTTCGCAGGCTGGCGCTGGTATGTACAAACAATGCCGCTGCATACGAATGATGCTACTATGCTTGCGTGTTTTCTTCCTGGTAAGTGCATTGGATAAGCCTCTGAGACATATTTATTTCAGCAAAAATACTTTTTTTATTAATAATACATATAAGTTTCTTTTCCATTCTTATTTTAATTATTCATGAATAAGCAAAGCATCTACACATCATGAACCGCGATCGTCGGCTCCTCTCACATGCTTTCACTTACATAAAGAACATACACCGCACTGGCAACGTTATCACCCTTGGACATTATACGGAACGTCACAGCAACGACGGTCACGGCAAAAATGCACCTGGAGTGTCCATATAGTTGCTATAGCAATAAAGCAATGTTTCTTTAAATATACTGGTTAGATGCTGATAGCAGCATTTCCGTGTATGTGGAGAAAGCAGCTGTCTCCTCCTGGTTCTTGTCATGAAGATCACTTTTAATTTTATTGACCTAAACACAGATGAAAATGACATGAGAGGCTGGTATGTTGAAGCTGCATCTTCGATTTTGTGCAAACTAGAAGCACTTAAAAGACACTTTATGGGTGCTTTTCATCATATTGGCCTTGCCCAATTTGATTTAAATTTCTGCAAAGCTGGCAGCAATAATGCACTTAAGCCACTTTGATTCACCTATGAATGCATCCAACTTGATATCCAAGACAATCTTTTTCATTTAATTGCTTCTGAGTTAATTTTGAAAAGTCCTAGATAGCATTGCAACTAAATGGGCACCAGCTAGACTGAGAAGAATATAGTTTGAAAAAAAAATTTTTTTAAAGAAACACACTCACGAAAAGGCAATGTTGGCAATCACGAATATCTCAAGGACTAAGAAAAAGATTAAGGGGTTGCTGTAGGTCAATACGCGTCCGTATTTCAGCAATGCAGTCAAGACAGCTGCTGTTATGGTCATTTGAATGAAGCTCGTGATAAACCAGGCAAGCCAGTGAACTGCATTGTTCAAGCCCATGGTCTTCATCACCTGTAGGGTGAGGAAGAAGCATACAGATGAATAATGTGCACATAAAAGAAGTCCTGTCCAAAATCACTATCAGCACAAAAAACACACGAATGTTTTGTAAAACTAAAAGTGTAGATTCAGAGAACAATCTGGCTTACTTCTTTCAGTCGTTTCTCTTTCTCATAAACAACATTTTGAACTAGCATTGCAACAGAGTACACCCAGGAAATTGCCATGCATAATGGCATCACGTGTTCAATCATAAAGAGGAATCTGAAATACAAAGGGAAATTAGGCCAAGAATAAAAGAATGTAAGCATGCAAGCTTGCTTCAATAACAGAATGTTCATACTGGTCCTGGATGTAGCATGGGTATGGGAACTGGTGAATGTAGGTGCCAGGCTCAGTGACATCTCGACCAGCGTACACATTCACCATTGCACGCTCAAGAATATCCTATAAGTAGACACATACAATAATTAACAGCATGAAGCTTTATAGCTTCAGTGATAAAGCATAAGCCAAGGACAGAAGCTTATATGAAAAGTGAAAAACCTTTCATATGGAAAAGTAAACTATGTCCTTATTTTCTCATGGTCAGAAATGATTTACAGTACTCAGTGACTGAAAAGCGAGTGTATGGCTGGTGGTGCTTGATGTGTTGCTGGAGCGTGCTGATGAAAGTGAGCTGATGAATTATGGTATACAGTGAAGATGAGAGTGATCGTCATGCAGTCTTAAACACACTTGACAACACATGCTGCAAACAGTGAGCGCGAGAGCGGTTCGTGTTCGAGCTCGGCGGTTTAGTGCACATGCGTGCACTCCGTGCGCATGTGCTGAGGCTCGACATGGGCCACTGGCGGCCGCGAAGGCAGCGCTGCTTCTCACCATGCAACTCCTTTTACCTCGTAGGCAGCACAGAACAGAGCGGGGATAGATAATAATATACATACTCTAACTTTGAGGACCAATTATGGCGCGCACGACAGCATCAGACTACGTGACTCCGTGCAGCAAAGTGACCGACTTCACAATCCAGCTTCAAGGCTCTTCCGCTAGGCTGCGCGACATACCGATTTTTGTTACTTTTAAGCACAATTTAAAAATATAAATCCTACTTACAAAGCAAAAAGGATGCTGGAATCTGTCACTATATTTCACGGTCTTTTCATTTCTACCACGATCTAATCACACGTTCTGCCCAGTTGTCGGTCCCTTTAAGGTAATAGCACCACACTACGCACTCAGGAAAACAAAGAGGAACAGGGAGAGAAGGACTGTCTAAGGTTTGTTGAAAAACAAGACAAGATAATGCAAGAAAAAAGCAAACCCTCCCAGCACTTTCGGCCTTGTTAGCCTAATATTTGATCATTTGAAATGCTCATGTAAAATACATCATGCAAAGTGCAAAAAAACATGGTTGATCCCTCTATCATAGGAATCGGTATAACACGAAAGTAAAACATGTCATCACAGACGTAGTTCAGCGTTTGTCGTGCATTGTTTCGCCCCAAGGGCGAAGGAATGAATGCTATAGCAACAAGTTGTAATGTCACGCGAAGAACGGCAAGCAGCTCGAAACTTCCAACGCATTGCTCAAGCAGAAAGGATGCACGGAACGAACATACACAGGATGAGCGTGAACTAACAACTGTCACAGCTCGACAGTTAAAGCGCGCTGGTTAAATACAAAGGAGGACGACGAAACGAACGCACAAGTACATACAGGATGAGCGCGAACTGTCACAGTTGTAACTTATTTGTTTGTGAGCAGCGCGCTCCTTTCGCAAAAGCGGCCGCTGCGGTGAGCGAAATGGCCTTCGTGCTCTCTGTAACTTGAACGCAAACCTGCGGTGAGAGCGCAAGACATACAAGATAAGCGCGTGCGCAGGAGCGACCACGCCCTGTAGAGACACAAGCTCATCTCAACGCGCGGGGGGGGGGGGGGGGGGGGGGGCGATGACATTTAAAGCGCGCTCTTCGAGCCCTTCGCGCCATCTCGCTAGTGATAACGAAAACACGCTGATGTACCCCGATCTCTGAGTACCGAAACTGGCAAATGGTGTATATAAATAGCACGCCGTTAGTATGACGAAGAACGCGCCGTTTGTGGCGGAGTTGTTTCGCGCTGTGCGCTGGGGATCGAGAGGTCGCGAGTTCGATTCCACGTGACGGAACTTTTTCTTCCAGTTTTTTCTTTGCCATATGCTAGTCTTTATATTTTACAACGTCATATCCGTGACGGAAATGCGTCAGTGGAGCCGTGGTGGACCCCGGCATAAAACACTTTCGTGTTAAAATGTGCTTTCGTATCTGCTGTAACATGCACCCAACCAGCTCCTACAGCGAGAGTGGCTGCAGTACAGCCACTTCGCACGTGTGGCACACAAGCACAGTGAAGAAACGAGGGCTTGCAGTGCTCTGCTGGTGTTGCCACAAGAGACAGCGCACAGAACAGATGACACGAAGCAGTCCCGATGCGCCACTAACACTCTTGCCCTCGACGTATCCTACGACATATACCACAATGCGCCAGCTCCCACTCATGAGGACTCGGTGGTGCAACAGCACAGGCAGTGACATGCTTGAGTACCACATTTTAATCCCTGAGTACTGTACGTGACAGTGTCTTGGACGAGACTACCAAAGTGAAATTGGTATTCTCAGCAGCAATGCACTGCAAAGAACATCGTCAAGGTCGACAGCCACACCTTGGTATGCCACACATCACAGCCTCCAGACCTAAGCGCCTGCTGCTCCTGTCACCAGTGCACTGGTGGCAAGACAACCTTCTTCAGCAAGACCGACATGCACAATGCCAGCTCATTCCTTCTTCGTCTTCCTTCACGGCTCGGGTCACATGCCTCAAGAACTTCATGCCTTTCGTGCACGCACTTGTCCTTTCGTGCACGCACTTGTCCTTATTTGACCACACTTGGCTTTCATCGTCATCTTCTCTCCTGCCCCACAATTTTTACTCATGACGTGTCCCAGAAAATGGTAGCCATCATTTTCTAACATGAGTAAAGTGATTGCTGGAATTTTTTTCGGTTCTGGTGAAGATGAATGATGCACTACTGCACTGACTGTTGTTTTCGTTCTGTGTTGGTGTAGGGTATCCATGTTTTCACCGCTTGTAACAACGTAGGAAAGCAAGTCATGTTGGTCTCGTCGATAGCAGTCCAAAATTGCTCATCCACCTCAGTTTCTTTGCTCTTTATGTCGGACAGCAAGCGTTTCCCATACCCAACATGCACACACTTTGCAATATCCGAGCTCTTCCATTACCACTGTGTAAATTGTGGTGCACCCAAAAAGAACTTTATGAGCAAGAGCACTAATCGTCAAATGTTGATCAAATCACCATTTTTTGACCACTTATTGAACGATTTCATCGGTCCGGATACTGGGCCTGTCACTACGCTATCGTAATGCCCCGTTGTGCACCCATATCTGAATTCTCAACACCATTCTCTAGGGCACCTTTACTTCTCTCTTTACTGTACGTACATGAACTAAGCACAACTTGCAATGAAGTTGGGCAGCTGATGATCTTTTTGCACATGAAAACAGAATCACGGCACACACTTTGCAATTGGTAGAGGCAACTACTTTTGCAGACATTGTTGCCTGCAATGACCAAATGACTACCAATGAAATGACTACTCAGCATGTCTGCAGTCAACAAGCAACTACTGCATCAAAATAACTTCAGTGCCTTTGGAAACAATCAATACTAGATGGTGATGCATGCACACAACTTTGTTCTGACCCGTCAATATTCAGTACTATAAGCAAACAGCCCTTACTTTTCAAATATGCCTCATAACTATGCAAATACACAGTATCTTGCTGAAAACATCTCGCTTTTATGTTGCTCCTAACTGTCTACAATTTCTTATTATTACACTGCCAATTAAAACAGTAATCTGCAAGTTATTTTTATCATCATTAACAAAAGGAATTTTCCCAAAAAATTACTAGCAGTTGCTCAGCTTGACTTCAAACAATACCTATTTAATTTTTCAGTTGTGTTCTGATAAAATTATCAATATCTTTCTAAATCTTGGCACATGATAGTTGGGACACACCTGTATACTGTACATGGCAGAGTACTAGGTCAGTATGCACATGCTAACGGTAAATTTGGCTGGTTGCTTTTGAATGTTTCAGAGCACTACGGTAGCATTCTTCACACTGATGTCTGCAGCGACAAAGACATTGCTGGTCGGCGCACGCGCCTGTTTACTACAGAAGGAGGACGTGTTTACTTTTCTGGCTTCTGAATGCTGTGGCAAGGTGCTGTGCATTTTACTATGGCATAATTTATCCTGTTTCAATTTTAACAGGGTCCACATCGTGGTCATACGAGTTTAAAAGCAGTAAGAGCCAGCCAAATGTACTATAAAACACGAGGTACATTTCTGGAGCTGTAACAGCCGTTTTACCTGCAGCCACACGAATCCAAATTGGTAGTATTCATAACCCCAATTGCGAGGGCCTGGAAACCAGAATCGACTACGCATCAGGTTGGTGGTTGGAGTGAATGATGCATTCTGTCTGATGGTGTAAGTCATATGACGTGGCATCGAACCATTGTGGTCCATGTTGAATAAGACACCTGGAGCATGAGATAACCAGCAGTCAAACAGAATTGCAGCAACTGACGACAAGAGCATGGAAAGGCGCTTAATCTTTGCCTTTTAGAGTACAACGCAATAGCGCGATAGCGTTATCAGGCCCAGTTCACATCACCTTTTTTATTCACTTGTTATAGTACTTCACTTCTCGATGGACACCTCAACTGTACTTTAAGGGAAGAAACGTCAGTGTGCGTGACATTGGCCGTTGTAAACACTGCTAGGATGCCTGCTGAAATTACAGTTGTGAAGTACCCACTACTCTTCTGTAAGGCAATATGGGCACCTACAGAGGTGCACACTTTGTCGATGCTGTGGCTGATGATGATGATCAATTATAACTCAGCCCTTTGTAACGGTTTGGCAGCTTTCAACCAACCACTTGTTACTAGGGGTGTGTGAACATTCGAACTTTCGAATATTTTTTGAATAGTGTTTGCTATTCGATTCGATATGCACCGGAATTTTACTATACGAACTATTTGGACATTAGGAAAATAAATATAACGGTTCATAATAACGGAAAATAAACATAACGGCTTATAATAATGGAAAATAAATATAACAACGATAAATCGGCTGCAGCGTGCTTGGTCTTGCGTTTTGGGGCGCCGACGTGCGAAGCTGCTAGCCGCGTCCACCGGTGGTCTGAGCAGTTGCTATGCAACGAGCTTGGCTGGGGGGTCCGCTGCCGATGCATAAAGTGCCCATCCACGATTCCAAGAAGCCAGCGGACAATGCAATTCATTGCTTGCGACGAAGCACATTGCAGCTTCTTGGCTTTCACAAGAAAGCCGCAACTAGCACGAGTTAGGACTAGCCACGACTTCGAGCAGTAAGCTCAGTCGCGGTGTGCGTGGCCACGGTGCCCGATGTTTCAAAGTATGTCATGCTCGATCGTGAGTACAAAGAGTCGCCCAGCAATGGTCTTCGTCACGAGGTCCGAAGTGCTGACAAGCAGAACCTCTAACTGAAGGTCCCACGAGTTGGTCCGACATGCGCGTCTGCGATGTTCGCGACGAGTGCGGCCCATTATCGTAACCTGATGATTGAGGTTCCGCTTGCAGCTGCCAAACTAAAGCGTAATGATATTCTAAGTGATCGTCGACCTGTGAACACAACAAACGAACGTGTCCCTAAGTAGAGCGATTGTCGACAACCATGACCTCACAACGCGCAAGCAGCAGACGACGCTCTCCCGGAGGGAGCATCGGACCAATGGCGAAGTGTGCTGGAGCAACAATGCGGACGCAGCCAATGGGAGACCTCGAACTTTAAACATTTGCATTTTGTACACTTGTTTCTGAATGGAGGACCTAGCTACGGGAAATTTGAAGACGGAGAAATGCCCTTTCCAACGAGCCCAAAATGGCAGTGCCCGGTTGCGTAACTGCGGAGCTATAATTTTTTAGAATATAATGTAGAATATGCTTAGGGACCCTCTGCAATTTTTGTCTGTAATTTCGCTTCGAAGTATTAGAAAAATACTCGAGAAGTATTTGAAAATTATTCTATTCAATTTGCATTAAAACTTTATATTCGAATTCACTTCACACTCAAAATTTTGCTATTTGCACAGCTCTACTTGCTACACATGGTGCGACACCTGGTGTGATTCTACGCTTCTGTTACGTAACATTACACCTGTTAGCGTGACTCCTTGCCAGACATGATGACTGTATTGGGTCTTTTTCCAAAGTAGTTTCAAGCACTGGCATGGCTCTGTGGTATAAATATTTGACTGCCATGCGGACCACCTGGGTTTAATTCAAATTTTTATTCTTTGCATCGATCAGCTTTTTCGCTCACAACTAATGCCACCTACACCACATTTCCTGTGACATGGGCTCTTTCTAACGCTATCGCGTTAAAAAACTCACACAAATGCAGCACAGTAAAGAGGACAGTAGGTTTTATAACCTTCACAAAGTTTGAAGCACACTACACAATATGAAGTAATGATGCTCTGTGCATCACAGCATGCCAATAGGTATCAAAACTGGATATTTAGACTATCCTGGAAGCTCCTATCAGATATGTTGATGTTTTGATTAATTGAACCTTCTGAGTAATAAATGTGTCTGCATTGAACTTCATTTTGCAGTATACTATTGCATATGACCACTTTGCTGAAGGTGCTACCATGTTCCACGAGTCGTTTAACATGCGGCTCTTTGCGAGCCACATCAAAAGTATAATTCTTCTGTCCTCAAAACGAATATATTCAAAAGCGAAATTGCACAATATTTCTAGCCTGAGATTTCATTCTATTATTGCAAATGAATGACTTCAGAATAAATAGATGTTTAATTACAATTTAATTAAATCAATTATTATAAAAACATAAATCAATGTATTATGAGATTATTTTTGTTGCAATAGAATATGAAGTGCCTTCAAATAATGTTGTGTAAATTTGACGCATTTACAGACAGACATGGCCAGAACTCCTAGGTCAAAGTTGTATAAATACACATACAGTGGTGCCCACCAGTGAAACAAAAACAACATGAGTGCAGAGGAGACACAAATTTTTTCTCTCTAAGAAGTGTGGAAGCACCCAGCCTAGCTGTAGACAACTTGTGGCTGAGGGTGCAGTGCAGTGACACAGCATGAATTTCACAATAATCATTCTCCTGTAAAATCATGTTCCCAAAGGTCCATTAATGTCCTTTTATGCATCCACTAACCCGATAAAGGGAGAGAGAGGCAAAATTTATTTAAATGGTGGCTCTGTACATTACTGTCTTTCAACAAATACAGGTTAATCATGCCAGGTTGCTGTCAGTAAATCTAAGTGGATGGAAGCATAGAACTACAAAGTGTTGTTTCCCTGCAATTTATTTCTGCAGTGATGGCCCATATCTTTTCCCTTTAAATTATTGATCTTTGCTCCTACACAAATTCACTGCCTCAATTTCTGCCAGAATGAGAAAAAAAAAAGGACGAAAAGAATAAAACATGGGCTACTTTTGAATTTCACATACAGTACCTGCTGCAAATGTTCAACAAGAAAGGACGCTTGCATCTAACACACAGACAGTGGCATTAATTCACGGAGTATGACACTTGCCTAACTAAAGACCAACATAAACTGGTAAATAGTGCTGGCCACTGTGCTAAATTCTCTAGTTTTCCGCACAGGTAGAGCCAATATTGCGTACTTGCAAGTATGGTGACATTGTCAAAGTAGGCCCTGTTCTTGAAGTAGGCCATGAGGTCTTCCTCCGAACTGAAGCCCCTGAATATATTGAGGCTTAGGCCCGACATCAGTGCAATCCAGGAGCAAGCTGCATTGTCAATCACATCGAGCCGATGCAGGAATGCCTCTTTGTCCTCAATGACTGAGGCAGCGTTACCACGGGCAAATTCACGCAGCGCCTGGCTATGAGCCACATCTAACACCAGTGGATAGTGCCGCAGGTTATCCCTCATCTAGAAGAAAAAGGAAAAACAAGCACGTTGTTTTAAAACTGTCATATTTGTGCCACATACTATATTTGTGGCTGCCAAAATAAAGCTAAAGACTGGTTCCTGCAAATGCTTATGCAGCAGCAATATAAAACAATGCAGGTACAGAAAGAAGTAGGCAGATGAGATACTAACTCGCAAGTAACAACTTATTGAAAATGTGTAGTTATAGAGAAAGAGTAATCACCTTAATAATCTAACAAACTTAAACAAAAAGAGCCAACATTTTTATCTAAACTACAAGAATTATTCCCAATTATCAGATGCATTAATTGAGAAAAATTTCCCCACAACACAACTTGCACATTTATTCATCAATATTAAGGATTCAAAAATACGTAACTACTTTGTGAAGCTGTTTTCTAATGAAAGTAAAATGTTCAGACAACGCAAAACACGTAGTTTGAAAGGACGCACGAAACAGTAGATTTCTAGCAATTTTTTTTTGCATTTGGTTTTCCACCAGTTGAGAAATTCAAATAGCCTTCACATGCTCAAAAATTTTTTTTCCGCTCAAAATATTGCGCTGAAGACAAGAGGCAGATGGAATGAATATTTACAAGGGTATGCCAGTAGACAAACAAGATGGCTGACAAGCCACAAACGCAAGCATTTTACACACACTCGTTGTCTTCATCACTTTTGAGAGCAGTGCACCAATCCATGTTTGTATTGCTCCATAACAATACTTTTGGAAAACATTGTGCTGCTAATGCTTATATGCATGATTTTGTTTGAATCTTTTTAGAAAAATAGACATCGGTCAAGCACCACAGCTGGGACAGATGGCATGGAATAACCCTTCTATAGGTCATGCAATGTCTCAACACATTGCTTTCAGACTTCTATAGTGGCTTACGTAGAAAACAGTAATGTAGAGATTAACTACACAGTGATCCGTATTTTATTACAAAGGCACTCCACACAAAAACAAAAAAAAATGCCGAAAGAAGACAACAGCCTCCCTCACATGTTTCAGCATGGCCAATGAATAGTCACTGCTATTTTGTGCCAGGTAGTCTCTTATGTCTCGGGAAATGTTGAGCATCTTCTTGGCATATTGAGTCACTGTGTCCAACAGCCTGAATGTTTCATTTGCCTAAAAAGAGATTAAAAGAGCATGGCTTCACTTACCTTAAAAAGCATAGCTTCACACACAAGTAATACAGGGACTCAAAAGCACAGGGGTCAGAGCTTAAGTCTCTTGTTAGACTGATTACCAATGCCAAATAGTGGTTCATTGAACACTGAGAAGTCTCAGAAATGATGGTTGCAAGTTTAATTTGTAGCAAGGTCTGTGAAACATAAGCCTGTAGTGAGAAAGCATTAGGCAGTTAACGAGCTCAGGGCTTAGGAAGCTTCCAGAGTGCTTCAATATGCTACTCAAGCTTGGGAGAAAGAAGCACAATATGGGCAGAGAGGTAGTCCCAGAGGCTGCAAAAAATGTAATGGCATGCTAGCCATGTCAGCGATATTTCCGCAAGAGTTCCCAGAGACTGAACTTCGGTGCTAATGAGCTTACGCAGTCAATGATCTAACTTAGGCATTAACGATCTTGTGCATTCCTTGTCACCCATTGGCCATCCTTATTTCTTGTGCTATGCGAACTGCTTCCATTGAGAGCCACGGAGTTTTATCTCCCTTTTCCTTTCTATAAATGTGTTTAACCCTTTGCAGCACGCATTATGATGAACTGTCTATAAATGTGTGAAATATAAATAATTTGATGCCAAGTTTCTGGAGACCAAATTTAAAGCAAGTGGAAGTGTTAGAATAAATTAGAGTGTATTTACAGCACTTAATTATAATTACACCAGAAATAATTATCTAATTATGTACAGACAGTCATGCTGTATTTCTTCATAAACAGAATTCTACAACCCACTCAAATTACATGTGATAGTTATCTTCTGGCAGTGAACATTCCTAAAAAGGTAAAAAAAAATTTTTTTTGAAATTCTTGCTGAAATGCCCGACATCCAAAGTGTCGTTAAACATGGTACTGCCTCAACCAATGGGACAGTGTGTAGCAAATTATTTCAACCAGAAGTGATATAAAAAGCTTTAGGCAGCAAGAAGGCTCAATTTATCATTAGCTCAGTGTTTGTGGTCTCTTCGTGACAATAGTGCACAGAAACTGCAAAAGTAAATTGTGTCTTCAAATGAGGATGCCATGTCATAAAAGCGTTAATGGCTTCTTCAGTGACAATATTTTTGATATCATTCCAAAGCTCATCTGTCACCCAGTCAACAAGCTGCAGTGATAATAAAGCTGTGGTCGAGAGGACAACTAGTGGTAACCACTAGAGCCTTAGAAAAATCAAACACACCGCGTATGTATGCACAATGTACGCACATGGCACTTAGTAAAACTTCTTTTTCATATTCTCACTCTCCAAAGTGGCAAGCAGGCCTAACATGATGGTGGACCTGACATGAGTAAATATAGTATTTAAAATGCTAAGACAGCAGCACAAATTTGGCATGCACACATGCTTTATGCTTTTTGGAGAATGTACTGTGTGCAGCATGTTAAAATAATTATGCACAAAACTTAACCAAATATCATTATTTCACTTTTATCATTCTTGACTTAAGGGTCAGCAATGATATAGCAAAATTAACAACAGCCATATCCTATGGAAGTTCATCTTGTTTCGTTTTTGGCTTGCCTTATGACATATTCATCATTAACTTTGTCACTCAGTGCTAATCATAGTACATGTCGTTTTCTGGTTGCCTTGGAACACAATGCAATCCATTTTTACCAACAATGAATCATATAGGCCCTACCAAACAGCATTTAAATCTATGACACCATGGCAGCCTGGTGTGAGGATGTCAGGGTGGCACTGCCACCCGTTTATTATTATTTTCTTTCAGGTTCACTGGCTTATGAAAGTGTCTTCTCAATGCAATGAGCGATGCTTGTGGTATTATGGAAAGTAACTTACCAATAGAAATTAAAGGATTTTTTTCTTGTTGTTTTAAACATTCTGCACAATAAGAATGCACACAGAAAAGAAAACTCATACTTGCCTTGTGAACAATTAAATTAGCAGCAGTATTGTTCGGTGTGTAAAGTACTTTGGGGTTGCTGTAGAGTACGTGGACCAGAATTCCAATCTGCTCCTTCTGGTATTCTGAAATGCCAATATCTGGAACATAGTAAATCCACAATTTACTGCACTGAGCAAGCTTGTCAGATGTGCTTAATCAAGATTACCAAAACTTACCAAGATGCACAGAATTACGGCTGAGCCTAAGCCATGCTGTTCTGACTTTGGAATAAGGATCTGTATCTAAGCTAGTTTATAAGGCAATTTCTATGAGCAAGTACAATGCAACAGACAGATAGGACTCTGTATGTCCATCTTCTAATGTCCTGTCTGTTGTGCTATGTTTAAAGATCTTACTTTGAGACTTTGCATGCAAGATGAGGATAAACTGTAGATAGCGACATTCTTCTAACATTTTGTCCTAAGGTGATCCTTTCTTTTCATCAAAACTTATGTACTCATTTCCTTTTTCATGCCTTTAGACTACTCCTTGTCATAAAAGCAAAAATTTAATGAGACAAATAAAAGAGCTATACACGTATTACTTAATTATTTATTAATCTCTATGAATCCTGGCAACAAAGATTCAATAAATATTTCTAACATACTGAGATTGATGTCTTCATCATCACTGGACATGCTCGCTTCTGATTTTTCAACTTTTCCACAGACCATGCGCTGCATTCCAAGCCAAATTCTCAAAAGGCCATACTGTGGCTTTGTCCTCTTGACCTGTCACAGCACACAAGATCACTCAGAACCAGTCGTCAAGATCAGGAAAAGGTAAACAAAAACCAACACTGCTATATTCACAAATTTAAAGGTATTTTTGCTCAGTAAATGTTCACATCAAGCACTCTGCTTGATAAAAGAATGTGGCATAGTGACCACAAGCATGCACAGCTGTTGCCATTGGGGGAAAGACAAACTATCTAGCAGTGTTCCTCCACCCTTGCCTATCCATGCACCTTTCCATACTTAAACAGCTAAAGTATCTTCCAATGTCGCCCCTCTACCTCTAAGCAACTTTCCATGATTAAACAGCTGTACTTTAGGCCTTTCCTCAACCCTTCCCTGAAATGCCATTCCTAGTGGGAATGTATCAACTGCTTGTGCGATGAAACTTTTTTTTACCAGAACTCACTTACAGCTTTATCCGGACCCCAACATTAAAATGAATACCAAGGCTTGGGGGGTAGGTGAGGATGCTATATCAGCTTCTCCAGAAATACCTTGTTAATGCTCTGCTCTTACACTACGACTCCAAAAATGAAAACAATAACCTGTGGCAGCATGTGCCACATAGCTGCCTCCAGTATCATTTTTAATTACCGAAACTGGTGAGTAAAATTAGGTTTGCACTCTCCACCACCAAACAGGTCAACAGTGCCGCGGTCCCCCAGCCTACCCTGTGAGCCCGCACAAGATGGTGACAAAAATGTTGAACAGGATTTGCAAATAATGTGTGCCCCTGTAAAAATTAATAGCCACATCTCATAATATTGATAGTGTTCAGTGATATGATTTAAGGCACCAAATATAGCTGTAAAGGCAAATATAGCTGTAAAAAGTAACCCATTCACTTAAAAGGAAACAAAATATGACAAGTGAATGCAAATCATCCCACATTTTTAACACATTTTAACGCTATTTCACAATGCCAATATTGAAAATTGATGTCACCTGGTCCAGAATTTGACGGCTGTTTGAAGAAGTGCTCTCATCCTCCAAGATGGTAGCGTTATGAGGCAAAGTGGAGTTTGTGTCATTGAGATTGTGGCATGCATCTTGAGGCAATTCCAAAGCCAGCTCCGATATTTCTTGCACAGCAGTTTCAAAGAGATTAAACCTGTGTAACTGTTAAAAAAAATGCACTTTCAGGAAGCAGTGGATAACATTTCCTCCTGGACATTAACAGGTCTTTCCTATTCCTGCCTTTTCCCTGCTAGCATTTTTTACTTTGTTCCATGTGTCATACCACAATATTTGTCAGCCAAATGACACTGCACAAGGTAGACAGCTTCTTTAGCATGTCAAAGGCAGTATTGCCACCACGAAGTTCAAAGTGAAGAGAGATGGCTACAGCAGTAATATGATTAACTGGGTCCTGATACAATGATTACTGCAGCCCTCAATAACCATGGCTTTTACTTTATGTTACTGCCATTGTTGTCAGCACTAAACATTTCTAAATTGCATGTTCTCAATTTCATTATACATGCGCCACCTTTTCTTGTTCAAGTTCTAAGTTATGATACAATAAATTTTTGGTAATGTAGTATTGTATGCAGGTAACATCATCTAACCAGGTTCTAGTTATAGGTCTTGTGACTCTACTTATCACATGTTGTGCTGCATTGGCATTCCATTAACCCTTTGTGGGGCAATGGGACTCATGTCCCACTTTTTTCTTCACAATAATCTAATTTTTTAGAATAAAACCACTGAATCGATTGCTTTCAGACTTTTAGTGCGACCACGTGGATGTTCTAGAAAGCGGTTTTGGTAATTGTTTTTATGGTAGTATTTGCAAGGTGCCAGCCTTTGGAACCTGTGTTCCAAATGAACCATTCTGCTTGCACGCGCTGTATCATTTTTTCATGAGATTTTGGCGCGCTATCCGCCAGATTCAGCATGAGTGGTAAGCTTGAAAAGTTTATTTCATACTCACGAGTTCCTGAATGTGCTATTATAGTAGTTTTATTCGCTTCTACCCATGCAGCTTCCTAAAAAATTTGTGCAATACAAAGTTGACAACCTTTCAATGATATATTTCCGAAAGCGTAGCCAGTCTGACATTGTGTGCAACTGATTGCAATATCCAGTTTTCATTCTGCTTCACGCAGGGAAGTCCCTTCCAGTGGAGGAAGCAGTTGAGCTTCCTCCACCGACAAAAATTAGACTGTCGCAGGCATGCCCATTACCCACATCTGCTGCTCGAGTGCCGTTAGCAAGTGGATGTACAACGGATATGTAGTTTAGTTCTTTTTTGTGATAGAGAGTAGGTATTTGTAGGCTCTGTCCTTTGTGGTTTGTAAGGCAGTAGCAAGTTCGCATCAAAAAATAAAAGTACTTTTTTTTTGTCTGAAACAACTGTCTCTCAGTGTCAGTGGGACACATATGTCCCACTTTTTTCTCGAAAACCCTTTGATAGAGAGCTCAAATTTTGTACATATTATAAGAAGCTGATAGAAATGACAATGCCGCCTTCAATAGGTAGCGTGTGTTGTTCGTAACATTATGCCCCATAAAGCGTTAAGTGGCAATGGCTGAAGGGAAAGACAGCATCAGGTATGGTGCTACGATTGAACTCTAGAGAAAGAAGTGAGCCCTGCCAGCAAACGTTCATTAGCATGTGATAAATATCTAAAGATATTATGCAGTGTAGCATACAATTGTGCAAAAGCAGCTTTTATTAGTATTTTGCAAAGCACATAATAAATATAGAAGGGAAACATAATTATGTTTTAATTAGTAGGTACGTGACAGCTGTACATGTTCTAAAGAGGATAGGCTGCAGTGCAGGGTCCACAGAAATAAGTCTGCACGAACATGTTCGTTCTGCTCAGAGTGATTCCTCAAAATGTTAAGACTCTAAAAAAAAAATATAAAGTGGAGTATTACAGCGAGTCACTAGCAATAATGAACAATGATGTGAGCAGCTTTTAAGGCCAAGTGGTGACTGACAATGAAACCTGGCTCTACCACAAATACCATAAGAGCAAGCAAGAGACCATAGCCCAAAAGAACTGAACTTCCCCTCCACTGGTAGAATTCAACACAATCTTTCTGGGGTATGAAGACTCTTGAGGGATAAAGATTATGTACAGTGCATCAATTACCCATCCCCCAAAATAACTGTAATAGTGCCTGTAATGCCCAAGTGCTGTGTCTGCAATGTGAAGCCATTTAGGGGGGACATGGCATGTGGAGATATTTTGCTGTATTTTATGTCCAAACCTGGTGAAACTAAATACTGTAGACTTGTTTAGTTTTTCATACTGATTTCAAATATGCAATCATTTTTCTTGAAGGTCAACTAGTTTACGAAATACACAAAGCTGCCCCTCCAGTTTCCAAAGACAGTAGGAAAACTTCAGTTCAGTAGAAAGTGAACATTGTAAACAATATTATAAACATTAATACCTTGATTAGGGTGAGTCAGTCCATCTTTATTATCAGATATAGCTAGATACTGTAATATGGAACAAGTGCAATGCTGCAAACAGTTTTCGAATCAAATCATAACTAGTCATTCTGGAATTGATCAAAATTGAATATATATACCATGCCTACCATAAAGAAAAAACAAAACCAAGTTTTAAAAATGTATGAGCATAAAATGAAAATTCTGCTCTCAGCACTTTGTGATACACAGCCTGGGCTATATGTTTAAGAAATATTTACAGCTCTAACTGTTATAGATTATGAGATATTACTCTGACAAACTAAATAAGTTACCCAAAAACATTTCAGATTCAGCTCGTACTCATTGCATGGATCTAAACTGCAGATGAAATGCTAATCTCATAAGACTTCAGTTAAGCTTTACATGTGAAATAATAGCAGTAGATTCCAATAATGTAACAAAAGAAGTTTTTCTTTAACAATTCTTTGGTCTCCACAAGCCTGATGCATGTTCCTACACAAACATGCATCAGCCCACATACCTCATGTCCATGCATATGACATTTCAAAAGAGAAACAGAGGTTTTCAGCTCTTAATACTCACTTTATTCTCCAGATCTCACTTTGAGACAGCGAGAGTGAGTGAGTGTGTGCACATATATGAGTGTGTGTGTGTATGCACGTGCTTAGTGAAGTAGCGAGTTTACATGTGTGTCTAACAAATAAAGAACCATCTTCAAGAGTCCTTTTTTTCTGAATGATAAAGAACTTAACATGGGGTAACTGAAGACTATTTTCAAGGATGCAACAATTGTTATCTTTTAATCCTACATCTCAGAACCAACTGGTACCTGAAATGAGCCGATACTCAAAGTGCGATGAATTTAAAAATTGAATTGAACTGTGTTGTTTACACACTTCCCACTACAACATCAAGCTTATTAATTGACTGAACGCACGTCATAACAAAGATGGAGAATAGATTTTGTGCAATCAGTTGCACTTTTCTTTTTTTAAAAAAAACGATAGTCTTTCTTGGGATACTTCAACACAGAAATTTTGGACTGTCTGTCTGTCTGCCTGCCTGTCTGTCTGTCTGTCTGTCTGTCTGTCTGTCTGTCTGTCTGTCTGTCACTTGATTCAGCCACCTGGCCAAAGTTTAAGCACTTGCTGGATGCCCAGCCATCTTGAACTGGTAGTTGAGTTCATAGTTGTGAACATTGTCAATCAAAAAGCAAATATTGCGCATATCTGAGGCGCAACATCAATACATAAGTATTAGGTGGTGTGTTCCTTTACTAGAAAATACATAGATACGTAATTCTAAAGACCCTAGTATTTCTTAGGCTGTGCTGAAAATGCTAGTGTTTCTTAGGCTGCGCTGAAAATGTGACGCTATGAGCCAGATGCAGCGATTCAACACAGAGGAGGAGGAGTCGTGTAATATGGCTGGCAGAAGACTAGCGTCTTTCGACGACATTTGCAGCGAAGCACGCAGATATTTTTACCTCAGTGTTTCTTCCTGAATGTCTCATGCACAGCACTTTTACATTTCAATGGATCTGTTAAAGGGCAATACTACTCTACACACTTCTATTTTCTAATGTTTTTTGTGAAATGGTTGGAGTGCTACTTTATAGAAAAGAGATCAAAGGTTTGATTCCAACTGAGGTGTTTTTGTTTGTTCAATCTTTCCAATAATAGAAAGTCCACTGTGCAGTAGTCGCCAATGTGTGTTATAACTGACCGTTATGAAGTTATTTACTCCTGTACAATTCTTGATGTAATGCAAGTTAACGAAAACTTACACTGGAAAAACTTACTTTCTATGGAAGTGGCTGCTGAAACAAGTTAAAATTGATTGCATTTAGTGGTGAAACACAAGACACATGGGTACAACTATATGTTGTGACTTCAGGCACATGTCCTGCTGAATTAGGTGTCTGGCAAAATTCATGCTCTGATTCCTGCAATTCTTTGCAGTGAGCTAGCATAGCCCATGTGGTTTGGAACAGAATGACACAACTGGCACAGAATCTCCACACCTGGTGGGCATTCATAAATTTCAATCAAAAGAACCATTTCATGAGGCAACAACATTAACATAAATGTACAATTTCTTGCTTCAATCTACCAAAGCCTCTCAAAATTTGTATATTAACCTATAGTAAGCACTATTCAAGTTAGCAGAGGAAAAGAGCAAAATCCAAACTAAGCATTTATGCACTTACATCATCTGCAAGCTTTTCCATTCTTTTGTGGGCCACGGACAAGTTCCAATGGTCAAGAGCAAGCTGTCAAAGA
Organism: Rhipicephalus sanguineus; assembly: GCF_013339695.2. Lineage (NCBI taxonomy): Eukaryota > Metazoa > Arthropoda > Arachnida > Ixodida > Ixodidae > Rhipicephalus > Rhipicephalus sanguineus. The sequence goes on from NC_051176.1 coordinate 169,380,763, forward strand.
GAGTAAACATGTCACACCATAAAATGACTGTGCACCAGGGCAAAGGTCCACATGTGACGAATTACTACAAACTAGGCAGCAGAATATATGGAAATACTTAGTAGGCTAGCCGCTCAAACTACACTAATAAGTTAGGCTTTGAATGCAGTAAACCTTCTATAACAGAACACGTTATACCTAATTGACTGATAATTGAAGTGTGATTTCCCCACTAAAGCCTGTGTATGCTTAAAACAATAGTACCAGTAGACAAGACAACCTCGATCAGGTGGCACTGCAGTGCCTTGCCAATAGCACCTCCTCGTACATGGTGCTTCGTCAGCATTTTGCTTACATTACAGCTGCATGCACTCTACCTCGCTGCTCATGGTGCTCATGCTTTAGGGCTGCGCATATGCTCTCTCCCTCTCTTGTACCCGTGCCCACACTCTCTATCACTGTCTGTTCTCTCACTTTTCCTTGCCTGTGGTGCTGGTGCTGTCTAAAGGCAGCACACATGCTCTTTCATTACTTATGGTTAGAGACCGGATTTTAGGCAAATGCCTATTTTGTTCCTTGCGCTCCTATCGGGCCATTTTGATATATGAGCATGAATTAGAGGTCAAGAAGGGCTTTTATAGTATTTTTAAAGTGCCTATAAATGCTTATTTTTGGCGTTCATGCCTAAATGCTTACAAATGCCTATAAATGCCTATTTCCAAAACTTGCGCTTATATGAACGCTATTTAGTCTCAAGTTTCGCTCCCAGGTGCTGTTTGAGACCGTTATTCATGTTACCGCGTAAGATTGACTGTTAGGAACTATGGGGTTCAACCTAGTCCTCTAGTTCAACCAACCAACAACCGCTAGCAGCAGTGAAGCAGGACACGCCGGCGAGCATTCGCCGCCGCGCTGACATGGCCCGAGCCGTTGGCGAATGCGAAGAGCTGACAGCGGAAAGGAGAGTGAAGAGCAAAAAAAGAAAGAAAAATGTGATGTGCATGCAGCTTTCGTTTTGTTTGTAATTTACTTTTCAAGGTGTTCACCGCAGTAGCGTAGCCAGAAATTTTTTTCAGGGGGGGTGGGGAGGTGGGGGTAGGTGTTGAACACTCTTCCACCCCCCACCCGCCTGGCTGCACCAGTGGTTCACTGCCAGGGGAGAAATTGGCTCTAAGCAATTTGACCCGGCCAATAGGAGGAATCCCTCCTTTCTGGTCTTGTAGCAATCTGGCTGTCTGCTCCTGCTCTGCACTTCTCAGTCATGCCGGAAAGATACTGTGGAGTGTGTTGATTAGAAAGTGGACACTTGACTCATCGTGCAGAACACGGGCGAACCGTTCGGTAGAAAGCACAATTGTACGGCTATGTTCAACTGTTGGCGCCTTTGCGCCATCTTAAGGAATAACATTTTTGTTTTCCTGTCGTAGATAAAGGTCGCACACGTCTTCATTTGAAAGTATTTGCATTTATGTGAAAATTTATTGTGCCCATATTTACGATTTCAGAAGCCTAAAACATTGTTTTGCCTGCCTATTTTTGGCGCCTAAAATGAGCTTTTTTAGTGCCTAAAAATCCGGCCTCTACTTATGGTGCTCACGCTGGGTGTACACTCTCTCTCTTGCTCGTGGCACCCATGCTGTATAAAGAACAGCAGCTCATGGACTGACTGTAAAATGGCGACGTGTAGACTGCATACAGTGCCATTTTCCAGAAGCTGTTCAAAGCAGAATATCACAGAATACTTTTTAATGGCAGGAACACCAGTAAAAGTCAGCCTCTGCTATGCTTGTGATTCAGGGTGAGAAATAAAATGAGGACATAAGACGTTATTACAGATGCCAAGTATGCATGCATGTGTGACGCATCAGTGATGAGATCTCTACCAAGCTTGAGGTATATGCCAATTCAATGCAAAAGCAGCCACAGTGCCTACAGATGCGTAAAAAAAATAATAGAACACTGTTTAATGCTTTCTAATGCCATTTCAACGCCCAATAAGCCACTGTAATTAGAAAAATGTGAAATACAGATGAGTACTGTTTATCCGTTCACAGTGTGAAGCACACTAACAACTTTCTTGAGGTGCTGAGTACAATGATATTTTCAGCAGACACATTTGTATTCAAGCAACCACATTTTTGTGCTAATCTATCTCATAAACATGGGCGCAATGTTTTGTGAAACTGTTTTAAGTGGGCTTGTACACTGTACTTACATGCTACACAACACCCAATCACATTAAGAAAAAAAAAACAACTGCAGCATAGAAATTTGTCTGATAATTTGTCTGCATTTAATCAAAGAAATTTTACGCAGCTCGTCCTTCTGGTCTTGCTTAGTACAGAAACGCTTAGCATCATTTCATAGGTGAACAGCATACTTAACTGAATTATAAATTATATCACAACTGTCACTGGTATAGCACATCCAGAAAGGGATAGAGAGACATAGGAACACATGCACACAGCCCGTATCACGGCACTCTTTATCCTGTCCTGCATGCACTATACCAATGGCAGTTATGATGAACCTCTAACAAGCCCAACATGCAACATTATAAATTATCTTAGTTTTGGCAACAACTGAGTGCAATTTTTGTACAAGAACTTGGTAAGGCTTGTGACAATACATTCAGCCAGTGCTTAATGACAAATGGTGCACAACAGCCAATTCCATAAACTACTAAAGCTGTCGTTTTTTTTATGCAGCTGCCTCACAGGCTTGCAGACCGCCGGTAGAATTCCAGAAAAACACCCATGAGATTTGCCCGTTTCACTGATGCAGAACATGCTATCACAATTACACAGTGTCAAAAAGTCTGCATCATACACTTAATTAGTACAACAATATTTCTCATCAGTCACTCCTGCAGTGCACTTCTTCCTGAAGGGGGCCATCATCGAATAAATGCAACTGTACATACAAAGCTTACTTAAAGGAGTAGTGACACAAAAGTTCGGACACAATTTGACTGTTGCATCACACTAATAGGTTTATATAGGTGCCATCTGTACAATATCAGTCACAAATACAGCCTAAAAAGTATTTTAATTGAGTTTTGAAGTTCGCAAAAGTGCCAAATCGGAAATAGAAGCAAAAAACGATGATGTTATCGAGCGGGGCCATTTTGTAAACAACACACGTCACGAGTTCTGGCTAAGTTAGCGGAGGCATGTACGAGATGGACAACGCTGGTGGCGATACCTGATGATGCATAGCCTAACCAGAGACCTACAAAATAACATTGCAGCGACTTACCTACTTACTGACTCTGTGTAAACCATTAGCAGTGAGATAATTAACAACTCACAGTATTCTCATTGCTTTTTTTTTAGAGCTGTGTGAATAGCAAAATTTTGGGTTCGAAGCGAATTAGAATATTGAAGTGTGAGTGTGAATCGAATCGAATATTTTTCGAATATTTGCCAAATATTTGCCAAATATTCTTCTAATACTTCAAAGCGAAATTGCCGACAAATGTTGGAGAGGATTCCTAAGCATATTCTTATAAGATAGCAACGTGAAAGTGTTTCTTTTCGCTAGATTGATGAAACGCTGGCGGGGTGGTGTTTCATAGTTGTCTTATCGAGAATGAGGCAATGTAGAGGCCGAACTGTATTTATGTACTTGATTTGGTACAACCAAAGTGTTGTAGACAACACTTTACACATGATAGGCAAAGATGCCATTTCCTCAGCCTCTCTTCCTCTTTCAACCTCTGTGTGGCCCAACTGATGTGGCGGACAAGGGTCTGTTCCCTTCAAGTCTGGAGTTCCAAATCTGTCTCGTAGATGTCGATATATAAGAACACCTGAAATTTTGGATGCTAAAAAGCTTCGGCGTCCGATTTTTTGAACTTCCTGCCCAAATTTTAGGTCCAAAACAGCATTAATTGAGCCCCCACCTCTGCCACATCTTTCATCTCCATGTTGGAACCAGCGTTTTCTTAGCTTAATACATATGAGACTGTAGCAGAGCTTGACAGGCAGCTTTGCCGCAATACGGGGGTGTGATGAGGTGAAGCATATTGAAAATCTGAAGGGGTCACTTGCAATCAGACGTTGCCTGTATTTGTCTTTGGGAAGTTCAGATTGTTCGAATTAGTAAAATTCCAGTGCGAATTGAATCGAATAGCAAACACTGTTAAAAAAATATTTGAAATTTCGAATATTCACACACCCCTACTTTTCTTTTTGCGACAAGAACAGCAACGCAACGGAGATAACAGAAAAAAAATTATTGTAGTTGGACAAAACACTACCAGCTCCATGGCTGTAGGGTTACTGTAGTATATGCTACCTTTAGATAGCAGAGTTACGCATAGGTCTGGCTAGCAACCACAGCTATGCGGTGAAGTCGCACTCCGTTTTTGCAGGCGACATGCCTACCGTGCTGCCGATTAACATGTCTTGCGTGTTGAAGACTGGCGATAAACATTGACTATCGATGACTAGTGTTAATTCAGTTCGCTGCAGCGGCGGCGTAGAGAAATACACAAATTGGCCTTAGTGTCAGCTTCTCCGCAATGCATGGTTGCTAGCGGCGTTTGGAAGACAGATGCGTAACTCTGCTACCTAAAGGTAGCACATACAGTAATCTACGTGGCTGCTGCTACTGCTGCAGCCGTCAACAGCTTTGGTAACCAGGTATCCGCAAACGTTAGAAAGTCAAAAAACAAACTAAAGCTCTCTACTGCCGGGATCGTATTGCGTACAGATAACTGCTTTGGCATTCCTATGTGCGTACGTGGCATTGGTATGCCTTGAGAACGCAGCGTTGCCCAATCTAAATACGCGTCAGTAAAGCGTACATCACGTCACTTGCATGTTACAGAGCGCCAATGTTATGATTTCACTGCTTCCTTCGTCACTTCTCAACCTGCTACTTTACAAATGATCGAAGCGAAATTGTTTCAGCACGTCTAATGCGGCAGCTGCTCCAAGCCTCACGGAAAACGTCGCGTCAGTTGGACGACAACAACAAGAACCAAATCGCAGCCACCGGCGAGATTTGCGGAGTGACTCGAGCTTTTCCGATTGATTTTTACACTCCTCCCAGCTCTTTCGTCTATCACCGCACTGGATAAGCAACGTTGTTTGATTATTCAGGAAACAAGCACTCCCAACGCTCAACACAACAGACAAAACAGCAGCGCTGACAACATGGCAGAATCTGGCCAGTGACGTCACTGGCTCTCACGGTCACCTGATATTATATTTGTTAATTAGTAGGCCGACTACGTCATGGGGCCACCGAGTGCTCTTCAAAATCGAAACTGCCTCTGGTCGTAACATACGAGCATATAATTAAACATTCGTCCGTGCTGGGGCAATTGAGTTTTGTTGCCGCTATTAACGAGTCAGTAGCCACTGATTAAGAGGAAAAAACAGAGGTTCACAAATTTTCTGTCACCACTCTTATAAATTTGACAAAGTGTATGTAAGGGCCCCTCAATATACCACATGACAAGGATCAAAAGAAAGCATGTAAAGCAAAAAAAAGCAAGATTTGACTGCATATGGCAAGGCACCTGTCTCACTTAAGGGGGCACTGACATAAAATTTCAAGCTCGAGATGTGTCCTTCATTTGATTGCTCGGTACGCATAGGTATTTTTGACCAAATTTGAATGGCATCCGTCACCTGGAAGTCGTTTTATTTCGAGGGCAAAGAGCACACGAAAGCTCATTGGGACTTTCAGCACCCTGTGACATTGACATTACTGTGACGTGTTCGGCGTGACCCATACCATCCTGAGTGACGATGCACAAGTAGCGATGACGTCGATGATCTGAGTGTTCTTATTGTGGCGCCGACGCCTGGAAACGCTCTCACTCCCAGTGGCTCTCCTCACTCTTCATGCCTGAACTTCGTTGCACCACTTTGAATGATTTCATGAAATTACAAGACGCAAGCCACTAACAAAAGACAGGCGAGAGGAAAGAGCTTGATTTGACGCGTGCTCATCAGTCAGCATGTCGGGGAACCATTGTGAGCGGCAGTTGTGTTGTTTAAAGCACGTGAAAAGCGGAAAGTTTGTCGTTTCATTACACCTACAGTATACGTCAACACGACCACAAGCTATCAAAGTGGAGTAGCACACAGATAAATATCATCGCTAACAAGTAACACACAGGTAGTGTTGATAGTGAATTTTAATTCGTCCATAGACTTCTTTGAGTTAGCCTAATACCGGATTACTGCAACCGTAAACGTGAAAGGCCATATAGGTGAGGCCATCTGGCGGCGCAAAGAAGAACCTGGCAAGCACAGAATTGTTACTGTAGAAACCTAACATATTCTACTTCTCCGCTGGTGGTCATTTGCTATTCCGATATTCAGTGAGTCCCTTTGGGTATGCTGGAATGCCGTGCATGCTTAAATTATCTAATATAGCTAACTGAGACATACCAGCCAGCGAGCATGGCCCAAGAGCGCGTCCCTGGGCACCTCCTCGTCGCTGCTTGGAACGGTGTCTATTTTTTGAATCGCTGTGTTGCAAAGGGTCGAAGCGAAAATGATTTGTGACATCGCAAATCGCAGAGATTTCAAGTTCTAGAATGTTGTCTTCATCACTTGTGCACCCTTTTAACGGCGACGATGGCGATGCTGGTGACAATGACATGACTGCACATACACGTCTAGCAGACGAAATGTCGACTGAGCCTCACGTCACCCCTTTCTGTGGCCAAGTGATCAGCTGGGGAGCAGTCTGGAGGTGACCGCGAGGAAGTGCTGCCAGCGCTAAATATTGGCAAGCTTGCCACTTATTTTGAATCGTGCTAGATACTGGCCATATTAATCAATAAAACAGATAGTTATTTGTCCCTCAGTTGCATGTTGGGTCGCGAATCGCTACTAGGGAGTCGATAACTACTCGTGGATGCAAAAATTTTGACATGCGTAAATTTAATGTCAGTGCTCCTTTAAAGACTTCTGTGAAATACAGTAGAACCCCGCTGATACGTTTTTGAAGGGACCGTAGGAAATAAACGTAAGAGACGGGAAACGTAAGAGCCGAAAAACAGGAAAAACGGCAAAATATTTAGTGGTACAGAATTTTATTTCAATTCTTACGAGCAGCACGAAAATTGGCGCGCTCAGCCGCGATCTAGTCGATGGATAGAAACGCGGAGCTTAGGACGGCCTTATCCACAGAAATGTAATCAACGTATGTGATTTTTTTAACACCAACAGCTGTAGGCATGAAAGAACTAAGCACACGCAATCACAACTGGCGCCGCGAGTCCGACCGCGAACCGCACGCATGACCATGCGAGCTCCAACCAGCTCGAACTCCTCCCGTTCTCCGACAAATAACGATGATGATGAGTCTACGCCAACGCGATGGCAGAAGTGAATGCCAATCTCGAAGGCCTTGCTTTCGCAAGCAATTACGTCATACACGCCATGTTTGTGCAATGCAAATCTCAGAGGCTATGCTTTTGTCAATAGTAAATGCCAATCTCGAAGGCCTTGCTTTCGCGAGCAGTTACGTCATAGACGCCATCTTTGCAATTTGAATCTCGAAGGCCATGCTTTTGTTTGCATCAATTGAAAGATTCTGTTGCTTGCGCCTCTCATGCGGCTAATATTACGGTCAAACGAGGCCAAGCTGCGCAAAAATGCGCCATGGCCGCTCTCTTTGGTAGTCACTCGGTCGGCTCCGGACGCACTTCGCGACGTATCATACGGGAACGGTCCGACAGTTACGACGTAACAGCGGGGTTCCCAATACATTGTATCCTATGGGAGCTATGCCGGGACCGGCGGAAAACGACGTAACAGCCGGGAAAACGCAGCAGTGAGGAACGTAACAGCAGGGTTCTACTGTATACAGTTTCACAGGCTCATCTCAGTGCTCCATATTTTCTAAGCTTTTGTGGACTGAGTGACGAGGCCATGCTTGCCATGATGGAAACATTGAGCACCAGTAACAGCCACTTCAATGCAAATGAGCGCACAATTGCTCAAACAAGCAAGAAGGTGACCCGCGATATTCAAATGTGCTTGCTAGGAGAGCAATTGGTGCTGACGTCACAGGTGAAAACTTGCAGTTGTCTCGTCTACAGCTCTAACTCAATCTTGTATCAAGAAAGCCAAGTTATCATAAGTTAATTACAAAAACTTTTTCATTTCATTATTTATTGTTAATCATTTTACCTCAAGCAAACCGAAATAACACCATGCAACACTGCTAGTAACTTATCTGATGCACTTGCTCAAAATTCCCACAACCTTATGGACACATGGCAATAATCCAAGGCCAATGAGCTATTGAGTAAGTGGTCCCTCGACTTCTGCAGTCTACTGCCGCTGACTCTGGGCTCATAAATAAATTTGCCTTGGTTACATGCCGTATAAAGTCATAGACAAATGAAATGCAAACAAAGTAGAACAGCTTTCGCATCTAATAACTTGAAAGTACTATCTCACACCCCCCATTATGTGGTTGCCACAGATGGTCTGGCCTCACAATAAGCATGCAAGCAGAAATCGTGCTGACACGCCCTGCATGCTGGTGAAAACAAAAACAAAAGAACACGCTTTAGTCAGCCCTAACTTGTTCGTATTTGAATTGTTCATGACAGCATAGCTGTGCCAGAATGAAACACAGTCACTAGAGCACGTGTCTGGTAAAGCTTGCAATACATGCATGTGGTGTAGCTGTGGCTGCGATAAAACTTTTGTGCATGTGCAGTGAATGCATTTGTAGCACTGTGCCCTGCTCTTATACCCATAGCAACTAAGTCCACTGGCACTTCCAAGTGTGTTGAAAGAGCACTGCAAGCCTATGGGATAGCTGAATGCTCTGTATGCCAGCATAAAGTAGTTGCTTATGTTATTTAGAAACATCTCCTGCATCCAGCCATGAGTATTGTATAAAATCAGAAGACTGCAGCACTCAATCGATCAGCTCACAAACCACTGATAAGCCTAATAAATACTACTAAGAGTGTGACTTTTCAAAATTTTGAATAATGATCAAATAGACCATGCTATTTAATTCGTATTTTATATAAGAATTCATTACTGGAAGTTGTCAAATATACAGTTAATTTTTTCTATTATATAAATGATAACAACAGTTGTTAAGGCCCTGAGAGAGACAGACTGATGGATGTGAAAACTCTTCTGAATTATTATTCTACAGTACAGCTGCTGTAATTGCAAACAGGCTGCAGTTTCCCAACGAATGCACAGAACACATAACGTCATTGAATTATTTAATGGGAGTTGAACGTTCTGCTCCTATAAAATAATAAAGACATGCATACACACATACACTGTGCCTTTAGATGTGCCAATAATTATAAATAATTATAAATTACAGTCCCTTCAACATAACCTACAGCATGAAGGGTACTGGCAATAGCATTCTAAGATGCCCTTCTAAGTAATCATATAATGACCTCACTACTGGACTGTATTACATTATGAATTTCCTATAGCAGGCTCTGAGGACTTTTTTTCTTTTATTCAGATGAGCCCACTGGCACATACACATGAGGGAGTGGGGGAGGGCAAGCCCCGACCCCCAAAAAAGTTACATTGTTACACGTCATGACCTTGACTGTTCTCTCTTCTTGTTTCTTCTTGAATGTGTTGACTGCTACTTCCAGTTTAGATGAGCATGGCGTCAACACATGACAGCACGTTATGGTAGCTGTAGTACCTATACAACACAGTAGAAGCAACAAGCAACTATTTTCCTTGACTGCAAGCTCACACGCTGCAGTCTGGCTGAGCTCTGCGAGGATCTGGTGCAGACCAGCTTTGTCCCGCACCTGCTTGACCAATGTATCTGCCAGTTTGATGTGCAATCTGCCAAATCCAGAGTGCAAATTTTGAAGCCCTTTCAGTTAGCTAAATACGAAAATATATCTGCCAAGAGGTCTAATTTGTGGAACATGTAAAGGAGAACTAGCATGTGCTAACACACGAAATTACAAGGACAAATTAAGTTAAGAATGTAGAAATTGCTATCCTTTCAAATCTGTACTTTTTTACTAACCCTTTGAGTGTTTACGCCGTACGTGTACGGCATCACCTAAGAGGCACCAAGGGGTTTACGCCGTACATGTACATCATTGCTTGTATGTTTAAAATGCGCACTTTTTTTGATCATTTCTCTTGCTTGGCATGTGCTGCCACACTTCAGGAATATGTGAAATTTCCGTTTCTTTTTTATGCCCTACTACAGCGGTACAGCGGTGCGCTGGCTAGTTTTGGTTTCGTCCTTCGGCCGGTTCCCGCTTATTGCGCCCACAAAACTGATAGCTTTCTGGTTTAGAATATTTCAAAAGGTAATGGATTTGTTACTATCTCGTTTTTTGCTCCCTGGTAAGCAATTATGCCTGTTTCGGTGCAGGCGCTGACTGACACAAACGATGCCGCTGTGGTTGCACTTCCTGTTTTGGGAACTCGCAAAAACTGCTTCCGTTTCGTTGGCGATAAGACAAAAGATTATTATAAGTTTCGGACTTGTTTTTGCTTTCCGGACGCGCTCACAACTACACAGTTTCCTTCAGTGCTCTCATCCGCGCAGTTTGCGTGCGCTATGGAAGTGCGCGCCGGTTTCTCGGCTGCAAAAGTGAGTCTAGCGTCAATTCCTCCGAATCACCGCTTGACTGGCGAATCAGAATCTGATTCAGTAAATGTCAACCCATCATACGAGACGTTCCTTACGTGTTAAGATTCAGATGTTGATAAACAAGCGACATCTCAAAAGCGTGCGCGGCGAGACGATGCTGACTGGAAAAAGTGGCTTTTTTCGCTCCATGTTTCCACTTGACGCCACTTCGTGCACTTATTCTTTATGTCTATGAACTACACAGACATTTATTGCAATGCATAATTTTTAACAGTCGTATAGGTTTTTTTATATAATTTATCTTGCTGTTACTCATGAAAAAAACCATGTGCATGTAACAACACAAAAGATTCTTTTGTCACTTTATGGTCACCCCAAAAAATTTTGGACAATTTCTTTCTTAAATAGATTCGTCTGAATAATTTAATACAGCAAGAAAAAAAATACACATTTTTGGAACGCATTTCGCAAAAAGAAAGAACCCTCAAAGGGGGTCGTTTAACCATGTTGGTAAAACCTCTTTGCTTAGTGCATAAATTTTATTCATTAATGCACATTGCACATTGTGAGAAGCCAAAGGTGAGGAGCCAAAGACAATCCAGAGACAGCCAGACCTGTCATAAATAAAACTTAATTTGAAATGCCAGCCACCCAGGACAAGTTCAGTGCTTTGCTTTCTTATGCCGTCGCATTGCTTGCATGGCCTCACCAAAATGAAAAGTACTATTAGCCAATGTGTCTGTACTTTCATATTTAGGCCAGTACAGACATACTCTTGTGCACTGAACATGCAGAAAGATTCTGTGCTAGAAGAGGCACCTTTTTTTTGGAATATGAATGTTGCAAGGCACGAGAAAAATAAAACAAGGATACAACAGTTCTGCTCAGGAGACGAGAAATGAGTGGAACGACTTTTTTTTATATATAGTAAAAATAATTTTCAATACTGTAAGCTTTGTAATTTTCTGAGATTGTTTAGCTCACTGACAGCATAGTTTTAGAGAAGATTAATTTAGAATAAACACAGATGAAATTTTGTGCTTTGTTTGCATCAAAAGTGCACAATTACTTATCTTCTAAACATAAGGTAGGCAAAACTAAAGCATTTACCACTCCCTGTTTACTGCGGCCTTATAGCTCAAGAGACCACAAAAAATTAAAGAGCAGTGACGCTTAGCAATAAATGTGTTTTTATCCCTTCAGCTTTCCTGTGAAAATCTTGACATGGAAAACAGCACTGAAGTGGTGAAGTACAAAAGAAATTCAGGTAAAACATATGTTCCTTACTGTCTCAGCAAGTTTCTTGCGGTCGACTTGTCTTTTCAGCTCCGAAGATAACAGTGCAGCTTCACTACTCGTAAGGTTGCAGAAATGGATCTGAAGATCAGCCTAAAAATTAAACATGCAAGCACCCAGTCAAACAGAGTCACATAAACACTTTGGACAACATCAGTGGGTTCATGTCCATTGAGGACATGCAGACAACTGAAGAAATAAGTTACGCACTTGACTTAATGAAACTCAACAACTAAACAGCATTTTCTTTTCAAAAAGGTGAGAAGCACAGCTCTACAAACAGGCACATACTATTTTTGGGCAGGTACTACTGACCATGAGAGCTTATGAATCATGAGAGCCGTCAAAAAATGAAATTTCCTGAAGGCCAAATGCTCAAGAAAGTTTGCTATCAAGTTTCTGGCCTACAGAGAAGCATTTTCAACCCCACAAATAAGCGACACGTCTGCCTGAGTTTATCAAACCAGCAGCAAGCAAAAGTGCTTTTTTTTCCCCATTTTAAAGACTAATTATTTTGTTCTGCTGCTACACAGCGTCTATCAAAATATACTCACAAGATATGCATCTAAGCAAACAGCTAGCTTTGCTTTCTAATGTTCACTTTGCCTGAGCAGACACTTTGCCTTGTTACTGAGCAGGCAGTAAGCAAAATTTTTTAGAATGCAAATCAGAGGAAAGGCAACCGACGAACAGGTACAGCCCTCTGAGAATTGCATAACTTCAGTTAGAGACAATAAATTAACAGAAGAATGTAGGTGGCACTTAAATATGTAAAAGCTTAATACTAAAAATGATTTAATAGCCTCATTTTTGTTTTTAGGTACTAGGCAATGTTGCGTGTGGACGGCTTTATTTATCGCCTGCTGCTGCATGTTCAAATCTCATCTGCTTTTACGTCATGCTGACAGTTCGGAACGTTCGGAACTTTCAGCTGGGCCCCCACAAATCTCAATGCCTGCCTTATTGTTATATTTAAGAAACAACTCAGAGTACAGCAACAAATGTAGCAGAATTAAATAAGTCTTATGAAAGCACTTCGCATGCATATTGTGGCAGTCAAATAATTTCACATGGCAGCCGGTAAATGTAGCCCCCCTGTTTCCTTATCTTATAAACAAACCATCAGCCCTGTGGGCAGCAAGAACATCTGCTGCCATTTGATATTGTTGCATGTCTGTGGCAGCAAGCGTACAGGCTGAACTGAAAACAATTTATTCGGCAAACTTCCGCCATCTAAGCTGTTGGTAGCATTGCTCGAAATAAATTTTTTGTCAGCAGTGCATCCCTAGTGGCTGGTTTCGGTTAGGTTGGAAGGCAAGTGAGAATATGTGCAAGTACTAAGCATAAAGAATGGTCATTATTTAGTATACTTAGGTGTTGCTTCCAGGACACCAAAAGGGTAAAGGGGACACCAAAGCTACCACCCAGATTGACTTCTGGGTTGTGAGCTCCTTGAGTCCTTCATGTGCTGGAAGTGTACAAGACTGGCTGTCTACAGACAGCCAATCTTGCATGCCTGCATACCCCTCAGCAAGCAAGACCAGCTCATATACCCCTTCACACGGCCCATCCGGTGGCGCAAAGCCATGAACCATCCTGGTTTAAGCTTTGATCCCCCGCCGTCTTTTTAAATGCCCTGGGCATTTTGTGCCGCCTGCTTCATAGTCTCAGGCATATTCCTGAGACTTCCACTTGCCTGTATTATCTGATCGGCCAGTATTAGGAATGCAAATATAACAAATAAATCAAGACAAACTTTGGTGTGATCTTAATGAAAAAGAAAGTGAGCATAAACAAAAGGAAGATGCCAAAGAAAGTAAGCACTATGGCATGAACACATATTACAACTTGTTCTTTTTTTTTAATTGAAAGGATTACAGAATATGTATATACAGTCATGATACGTTTTGCTACAATAGGCTAAAAATGATTACCAATGATTAACAATGAGCAGAAACTATTATGGAAACATGACAAGTGCTTGTCAAGAATCATTACACAATGAAACCAAGCCAATCAAATCAAGCTACTATAGCTTCATGAAGAGCTTTAAGCGTTGCATCCTTGCAGTGCCTATTCTGTGGTCCAGACCACACGATAAACTCCAGCTCTATTCTGTGGACCAGACCACAAAATAAAGTTCGGCTTTATTTTGTGGACCACACTAAACAGACTTGTGCTGTGGACTGTGCTGACCAGACTGCGATGTAGCCCAAACAGCCCACCTCTCTTGACAACGGGAGGTTTGTAACCCTCACATCATTGTTTTTCACATTTTCTTGAAAGTCAGCACTGTATTTGTCTATTGTGTGCCTTTCTTTATCCTCGCCAGTATATGCACCAACCAAATTCTAGGTTTTGTTCAATATATCTGATAAATCGTTACATCAGTGTTTGTTATATTGAGGCTACACTGTACTATCTAAAAAATTAACATGGAATAAAGTTAGCACCGAGATTCAGGTCAGCTTCACCTCGCCAACCAGTTTGCAGCAGCAAACAAAGCGTTCTCATCTCCCCAGAAATGTTTAGTGGAACAAGACAGTGCAATAGTTAATAGCAATAGTTACAGGAACAGACTACAAAGTTAATTTACACTCTGGCAAGATGAACCAGAAATAACCACCTTACCAATACCAAGTGCAAAACTGAAGTCCCATGCACTCAACTTTTCCTGATACTGTCAGAAGCATTGCTGCACACAATGCACCCTAGCGATACCTCCCAATAAAGCTATAAAGCTAACAATAAGCCAACACGTATTGCTATTGGCTGTAGAGGTCAACGTAATTAACAATACCACAGCGTTAAAGTGCATTCAGTCCCAAAAGCCTGTAATCAATTTACAATGAACAGCAATACTCTATTATTATTATTATTATTATTATTGTGCAAATAGTGATTTGGTCGAATAATTCCGAATCGAATTCGAATAGTGTATATCACATACTATGAAGAAAAATGAGCATATTTGTAACGACCCAACTAACCTGCACGATATTTTTTTTAATTGAAACAAGGCATGTGCAAATGTCATTCTTTTTAGTTCAAAGGGAAGTGGAAGCAGCTTTGAATAGTAGCAGGATTTCACTTTCGGTACAATGAGAGTTATAACCTGTAAAATACGTTACGTTTTAAAATTTACTATACTTAGAGCATATAAGCCAGTATAACGAGCTTTTAAAGTTAAAAAATGAGGAATCAACGTTAGGGTAATTTGTTCATTTAGCCTTGAAGCGGGGCTTTGTGGCAGTGCGGATTTCCCCTGGATAGGTGTATTTGCAGTATAGCACCCCTCCACTGCAGTGAAACAACCTTTACAGGTGGCTACATGCGATTGATATATGTCTATTCGTTCATTTCGAATACTTCGAAATTTAGAATAATTTAAATTCATTTCGAAGCAAATTCGAATACTGTAATAATCATTCGAATATTTGAACTGCTCGAATATCTGCACAAGCATAATAATAATAATAATAATAATAATAATAATAATAATAATAATAATAATAATATTATTATTAATTATTATTATTATTATTATTATTATTATTATTATTATTATTATTATTATTATTATTTGATATGGAAATTATATATACAAAGGATGAATAGGATACAGAGAAAAGGGGCACAAAGCTTGCCTACTTTTTTGGCAGGAGGAAGTACTCAAGAGAAACATAAAGAAAGCAAGTGATTGGTTTAGTGAATGGCTTTCAGCATTCTCAGATGAAGACTTCAATACCACACCATATAGTACAGGAAAATTAATTAGGTAGCACTGATCACTTACAATACTCTCTGCTGAGGTCGAAGCATTCAAAATGAACACATTGGGCATTTCATGGTATTCACAGAATGATGCTCTCAGCACTTCTGGGGACAGCAGCAATGCCTGAAAATAAAATAGTGACAATAGGCTTTGTACCTACAGCAAAAATTTGAGAAAAGTATTACTTTTTGCTTTAGTCAGGTGGCCCCAGCAGCAAAGCACTAGCGAACCTTTGGGTACATCCTCAAAAGGTTTTAATCGTTATCCCAGCGCTGCTTTGGGATTCTAAACACCACAAATCAATCAACTGCAATAGGTTTTCTGTGTGAAGGAGCTCCAGCTCATGAATTTCTTTCCACAAAACCTTTTTCAAAGCAATTTGCATCACTAGAGTTACACAACATTTTTATTTGCAACAAAACTGTAGCTTCTTTTTTCCTCTTTGTTTCTTGCAGAATACTGGAAGCTCTGGCTATTCACCAGCAAAAGGTGACGCTCCTGCCAGCTGCAGTTTGACAAAATGATTCCCTGATAGGCCACCTTTTCTATTACTACGAAATTTAGTGCAAGCATTACGCAGACACAAGAAGAAAACACGACAGACGAGTATGAGCGCTAACTACTAAAAGTTAATTTCAATTGACACACTCTCCAGTATATCAAGTCATCCACGTACATCTGTCATGACCCCTTCCTCATGCGAAGGTGAAAATTGAAAATCTAAACTGAAAAAAATGTGAACAGTACCACAGCACATTTTAGAGTTCAAGAAGTGTAGTTCGGCATTGTGCAAAAAAATTGGGGGACGCTTAGGCTTCGCCTTTAAGAGGTGAACGCGATAGCGATATCCAGCCCCTAGTGCGCACTTCGAACACTACGAGTGTTTAAGAGAATGCGCGCACTAAGGTGTGTGCCTTATGTAATGGGTAGCATGCTTTAAACCAGGAGCAGTTATGCGCGAGAAACTTTTTCGAAGTTGCGATGCATGTGCCTTTTGTAACGGGTGGCTGTCTTTGAACCACCAAGTCGTTATGATATTGACATGGTGTGACGCCCGATGGCAATGTACGCTTGTACCACGCAATATTACTGCGACATTACGTCTCGTACTGTGACGGCTGTATACAGGACGCGTATTTTTGGGAAGCATGAAAGTTACTTTTAGTGCAGCTCCAAGCAGAAGCGTGGCTGTGTGGTAGAACACCTGCTTGCCACGCAGACGGCCTGGGTTCGATTCTCACTCGGAGCCAGCATTTTTGTTATTTATTCTATTTGCAGCTTTTTCGATTTTTCGGTCACAAACAAGATGATTTTTCGCTCACAACCAACGGCGCCGACGCCGACGGCGGAATTTCTGCGATACGAGCTCTTTAACGCTATCGCGTTAAAAGAATAGAAGCTTCGCTGATACAGAAACGTGAAGCATTGTCGATAAAGAACGCTCCCAAGGCCACACGAGCTGTGTAGTTTGCAGACTTGCCTAAAATCTCGGTCTCACAATGTGCCTCCTTTTTTCTAGCTTTTAGCACATCCTCCCTGAGCCAGTCTTTGACACACCATTCAGTTTGGCTAATGTACACATTTCCCCACATCAAAGAATGAAGTATGCCACACCTGTTGTGCACCCAACTACAGTGGCTAGAATAGGGAAGTGTGACGACCGGCGAGCGATTCCTATGGGAGGCGCTGAAGACTGAGGAGAGGGAACCGCGTGGGGGCGCTCGCTCCCGCATTCACGTTGCTGAAGCTCTGCCGCGCCGAAAAGCCTGCTGTTTCTCTTTGTCGAGTGACATGTGCGTGCGGTTAATTTTACAGATCTGCGCGCAATGTTCGCCCCCCGTCCTTTGTAGCCATGCCACGGTCACTGTTTTGTGCCTGGGTGTACGCCAGGCTTTAAGTCTAATAAGACTAAACTGTCCTTGTTTGTTTGTGTGGCCGAGGACCCAGCCTTGCTCGCACAGTGACAACGCGCTATTCCTCTCGCGCCGACAAGAACTGAAGAAAATTGTGCAGTGTGCGGACTCCACTTCCACGACAGGTTCATTTCTAGATACTATGAGCACACTGTGAATGGTGAGCTCGTCCGCATTGACAGAACCAGGCCTGTGCTGCTTCCGGGAGTAGTTGCAACTCAGTTCCCGAACCTCCCTGCCTATTGCTCAAAGAGGCTACCACCGGAGAGAAAGCGCCCTACAGGACTGAACAGTATGCCCCCACCGAGGAAGAAACATGCTCAAGAAACTGCCTCATCACTAAGTGCTGAGAACGCGATCGACAGTGGTTGACATGAACAGCGATTCGTGCATGCCATTTGACAATCTCGCCTTACCGTCGCCCTCGTGCGGGAAACACACGTTCAGTGCAGGGGCGTATCCAAGTATCCAATTGAAAATTTTCAACCCCCCCCCCCCCCGAAAATTTTCAATTTTGCTTGGGTATATATATACACGCACACATACAGACGCACGCACGAGCATACATAATGTATGGTTGAACCCCCCCCCCCCCCCCCGAAAAAAAATTTCTGGCTACGCCTCTGGTTCGGTGCATCTCCTCTGACTGTTGGTTACAGCGTGTGTGAACCCAGAAAAGACAAAAGCATCTTGTTCGCCAGGAAGTTGGTTGTTTTCACACAAGAAGAAAGAAGAAGTGTTTGTGAAAGGAGTGCAGATACTGCACGATGGGCGCGACAACCCTGCCTCACTGTTAGGGCAGGTAGATGCTCTAAGTGTGTACCCAGGGGCTGGAACTCTTGAAGAATTTCCGTTTGCCATCGGCAACGAGAGGTACATACGTGGCCACTGGTACCGTAATATGGAGGTCAAAATGCCAGGGAACTACACAAGAGAAAAACAATGCGTTTCGTGCAAGCATCTCAGGAAAGGCCTCATTAATGAAAGATCTGCGCGGAAACAACGCAGCCTGACTCGAGCTGTTCGTATATCATTAAAGAGGAGGGCACAAACACAAGCTATTAAAAGATTAAGGGCCAAGCTTTCGCGGTATGAAGACACTATGCAGAAACTGAAACAGCAAAATGAGGAGCTCGAAGGAAACGTCCTTGAAAG
Organism: Rhipicephalus sanguineus; assembly: GCF_013339695.2. Taxonomy (NCBI): domain Eukaryota; kingdom Metazoa; phylum Arthropoda; class Arachnida; order Ixodida; family Ixodidae; genus Rhipicephalus; species Rhipicephalus sanguineus. The sequence goes on from NC_051176.1 coordinate 169,399,474, forward strand.
CCGACTAAAAGATCTCACACCCAAGGTTGTCATCATTCAGTGTTTTCAGGGTGCACGACGTAAGTCGGCAAAGGGAATGAAATACAACCCAGATTGGTTAGTTGAATGCATGATAATGCGAAAGAAGAGCCCTCGATCAGCTGTTTTATCATCTGGTTGGTTAGGCAAGAGCCTAACCAACCAGATGATAAAGATTTTTTTCATAACGCGCCTCCACTTTTACACGAAGTCGCTGAACAAGGAACGTGCATCTACCCCCGAGAGAAAAAAAAAACATCTGAAGCTTAGCCGTCTGACATAAACATCCAGGCCACATGACTGCTTTCTAACCTGTGCGACTGCATCTGTGTGTTTTTCTGTTATGTTTGGACACGCATACAATAAAGTGTATTACAATAAACAATAATACAATAAAGTGTCCACACTCTTTTTTTCATTAAGAGTTGTTTAATAAATCTAAGGGCGAACTAAACTATTGCAATCGCAAGAATCCAACGTCCTGTTGATCGCGTTTAGCTGAGGGCATTCCGCATCCGTGCAAGCTTCAGCCATCTGTTCACGTCATCGTAGGCTCGTAGCATTACATATCAATGAGCGAAAAAAAAAACGCTAAGTGGAATAACGTTACGCGGCGATACACGACCTTGGCAACGCTTCTGCTTCAAGCGCGCGACGTGAATACGGGCCGCAGCGCCATCTACCTTGTTCCCTGCAAAACGGCACGACCGAGCGGGCGTGCTCATCACACTTCCCCATTCTAGCCACTGTAACCCAACACAGGGGCAATCATGCCTGGTTTGGCAACCTCATGTGCTGTCATTGCAAATTCGAGGGCAGAGCCTGAAAAGCTTATTAGCAGCTGTAAAGACCACAGGAATACTATGTCTGCTCGTGATCGTTCTCAGGTTGTGCGAGACCTTATGCATATAAGGCATAACTAAGGGTCTCACCATCTGTTCCTGAGTCTCAGCCCTTTCCATTCCAACTCTGTTCTTTATCTTCTGCAGGAGAGACCAGGCCACTGAACCAACAAGCAACTCGGGGAAACCCGCCGCCAAAATGGGGCCAATTTGATATTCGAAGCTATGCTGCATTTGAAGCGGGCACGAGTTTTGGAGCACAGCACCCAGGCACTGATATGCAATGCCCCTTCTTACGCCTTTGGAATGGGCATAATCAAAAGGGAGGAGAGACTCCTTGACCCGTGGGAGGTACTCCCAACATACATATAGCTGTTGTAAAACTTTAACCTGAGATCCAAGAACTGCAATCCCTCAGCATAAGGCAACTCCTGTATGGAACTCAAACCCAGCCCTGCTTGCATAAAAACATATAAAATACCCTTAGGGGAGATAAGGTCATCCTGTCTCTTCAAAAGAGTTAAAATGTCATCCATATACCTAAGAACTTTAGGAACCTTTCCACCATTAAAACTGAAATCTAGCACCCTCTCAACCTCAATGTCAACTAAAAACATATCACATGATATCGGAGCAATGCAGGACCCAATACGGAATATGACCCATACAATGTGAAAATGACCCCTACAATGAAAAAAAAAGCAGCTCATTAAAAACAATAAATATTACACTAAGTTAAAACTCTAACAGCTCTAAAAAATTGCCAACTGACAAGCAGGAAGAGTTTTGGAAGTCGCATTTGCCACTCTCTTCAATACAACTCCTAAAAGAAGCTAAAAGCTTATCTTGAGGAACTGAATAAAAGAAATCAACATCAACCAACAAGGCAGAGACTACACCTTTGTTTGTTTCACAAACTCAGTGACTTCTCCAGATTTTCTCATGAAGATCAACAATCATAACTGCTTTTAGGTTCCTCAATACAAACGGGCTCATATTCTTTTGCCAAGCACCATCATCACTCGTAATGGTTCTGAAGAGAACATGTACGCTATGCATCTTTTTTAGATGCGAAGCATCTCTTGCTCGGGGGTATGTCTCGTGGCATGCTAGTCTGCACTCACACTACGCATGCGCAACTCTCCTCCTTCCCTCTCTCCAACAGCTGCGCATTATTCTCTCCACTTCTCTCCCAGCAGCTGCTTGCGCTTCTGCATTCTTGCTTCTGCTCTCGCGGCGCATGCACTACTCTCCTCCTCAAGTCTCCTCTCCTTTAAGTGGTAGAGCGCTGCGCGTGTTCTTGCTTCGGTTGACTCCTCTGAAATGCGGGCTCGACATGCCGAAATGCTCTCCTGCGCAGCGCCGCGATGAGCGCCAGCGCATGCGCGTTAGAGCACTGCACGGGCCGATTTTTCCGGACCGGGCCCGGCCCGGCCCGAAAACACCATGCTCCGGCCCGCCCGAGCCCGGCCCAGTGTTCTTAAATGTGGCCCATACCCGGCCCGGGCCCGAAAGGTTTGGGCCCGGCCTTGTCCATTTCGGCTAGTTATGCCTTGAGCATAAAGGAGGCACTGTCCAACCTTCCGTTATTGTGAAGATACCTGCCGCACACAAGATATTTTCTAGAGATTGTTTTAGGAACTTCTTTCAGTGTCATGACTTTCACTGGTACTGTGTATACTTTCGGTGAATTACGCGCGTAACACTCTTGGGAAATGATTGCAGGGCAATATAAAATATAATTGGAGTCATAGCTGGCTCTTTCATGTACGCGCGCCGTGCTAACCACGCAATCTCATTTTTGCATTTAAAAGAACAACTACAAAATATAATACCTGCATAAAGTGGAGAAAAAAAAAGCATGACATACATTTTTAGGTTGAGTCTGCATCAACTGCATACGAGCTAGGGCTGTTGAGTAAAAGTAGCAAGTCTCCTGCAAACTTCATCTATTGCACAATGTAATGGGGAAAAAAAACATGCTCTAGCTGCTTCTGGGAGGAATATACCAGGCTGGGCAGCGTTACATAAATTAAAGCTGTCGTGTTGACTCCTTGACAGGCAACTGCACCCAACCTACACTACGTTTTCGTGTTCAAAACAACAAGGTTCTTTGTCCCACCCTTCTTCCCCAAGTCACCGCCACCGCAGTGCCATAGATCTGTCAAAGCGAGACACACCCGTTAACGAGCGAGCCACCGTCCTCGTGTCAGACGTGTGTACAGTAACAGTGTATCGAATAAAGGGTGGTTTAAATAAAACTAATCGTCTGTGTGTTGGGTATTCCCAGAATCCCGGATCGCTTCTCTAGCCTCATCACTCCAGTTGTGAGCCACATTCGGGGAAACGAGTGTCTCTATGGTCTGGCGCCTCACCAGTAGTAATGAGAAAATCAACAACGGTGTTCGCCCTGTGATAAGAGTCGCTCTGCATCTTGCACTTAAAATGCACGAAAAACAGCTCCTGAGATATTAATGACTCACAAGTCGCGTTGGCCAGTCTACGGGCATGTGAGCGTAGCTGCATACTCGAAATATTTCCCTAGATACAAACGCGCACATCTTATATACACTAATCTAGGCAGTTTACCGTTGCTTTCCTTACACAGTACCCAAGAACGTCTTTCACTCACTATAATGGCGAAAACTTATATTAGGCGTGTCCTGAAATCCCGTGTAGCATACCGTTGGAGCAAAATTGTAGACGTCTTGTACTATGCAATTTCTGTGCACGCCAATGCACTCCAGGTGGTTAAATTACCCGGAGCCCTCAACGACGGCGTCTCATATAGCCTTGGTCGCTTCTGGAAGTTAAACCCCACAAAACAACAAAAACAAAGCCACACAACGTACACACGCAATTATACATATACGTATGAGACCCGGGCCTAATACGGGCCTGGCTCAGGCCCGAGCCCAACCCGAGCCCAAAGATCACGGGCCCGAGCCCAGCCCGGGCCCGATCCAGCAACCACTTACCCAGCCCGGCCCGGCCCGCGGCCGGCCTGGGCCCAGGCTTTCGGGCCGGCCCGGGCCCGTGCAGTGCTCTAATGCGCGTCTCCTCCCCCTCTCTCCTCTCCTACGCTGCCTTCCTCTCGCGCGCATGTAGACCGCGTTCCCCGCTCGCCCTGTGAGAATTAACGGCCAGGCTAGAGGGAAGACACGATGCGCGTAGTGTTCCTCTTCGCGTTCCATGACGCGAGGTCGGTAGCATGCCCAACGAACACCAACGAAACGCGATCGTGCAAGTGCTCCGGCTTCGCATCGCCTCATGGTCCCCTTTAGCGGGAGATGGTGTAATTTTTTTTTTGGCTTACACATGGAGAACAGGGCATGAAAGATGTACGTGAATAATTTTGTATATCAGGAGGTGTGTTGATTGAAATAAACAGTTGGTAGCTAGTGCTTGTTCTCGTATATTATGTTTTCTTCTTGTGTCCGTGTAATTTCACACTAAATCTGGCACTATGTTAGACCAACTAACCCAACGGACTGCCCTGAGGCCGCCCTTTACTTTTATTTCATGTGCTTAAGGGGGACACAGTGCCAAAAATCACGATTTTGCCTAAAATGTGTTCCTGTATTTCATTCAATTTTGGGTTCAACCATTCAAGAAAGCAGTATCAGCAAAATATGAACCGAATCTGAGAGTACTAAAGCAACACATTGTATTTTTGTATGGGCAAGAGATGAGCCCATGACTATCATTACAACGATTCATTTGCGGTGCAAAGAAAAGGCTATGCATAAAATCCCAACCACGATATAGTCTTTTTTTTTTTGTTTAGCGATCTCAAAAAGTGTCCTTAATGTTCTGATAGGACATGCGCAAATCGACCAAAAAACCTATTTTGTTATTTCATCACTAAAAAGTAACACACTCTCTAAGGAATGAGACTATGCAATGGTGAACGCGCAGGTGCGCTTGAAGCCACTTGAAAATGGCGCCAAGAGCTGCGCCTCCTGATGGAAGCAAAGATGTTGTCCATTGTTTTTGCATGTATGGAATTTTTATAACAAATATGGCTACATCAATTAAATAAATTCAATTTCAGCCATTTTCACATGCTGTGATTGCACATTTTCCCACGAGGGATGTTTTCGTAGCGCACTGAAGCGCAGTCAATGATTTCTGTTGTGAACCCTTTCCGCAAGTGTCTAGAAACATAAAATGGTGTTTTTCCAAGATCACTTTTTTGACATTTTTTGAACATTGATGTGCCTTTTCTCAACAACTAGCCGGCCAATTACGTTGAATTTTATCAGATTATACTGAAACCTCTTTCAAACAACCTGAACCTAAAACTTCAAAAAACTGCTTCAGCTATAACTCAGAAAAAAAATTAATGGTAAGTATGCGACAAGGGAGGGCAATATTTTTTTTTTCTTGCAAAGTAAAAGCAGGAGCACATTTTTTTAGCTAGGTGAAAAAATTAAATATTATGTGGAATTACTGTGCAAAACTTCACAGTAACATTGTTGATTGCTTCTGAGCAAAGGTACATTTAATTTCACACCCCTGCTTAAAGTCTGCTTCTCCAATGCAAATAAAGTAACACAGGCTTCAGTGAAACAATTGGTATACATATACCAAGTTATGGCCAAAAGCATTCTTATTCAAAATACAATATTCCATAATAAAATATGAAACAGCTATTCAAATATAAAGCTGAAAGCAAAATGACCCATTTACCCTACCATACCCCCTTAAAAGAAGCAAAATTTGAGGCACATTTGGCACAGACACATTGTAACTTGACTACAATTTAATGTCAAATGAAGCTTCACACTGTCACCCAATTTTCTGGGATATGCAGCATAGCTTCAAACACTGAAACCATTTTCAACCATGCTGCATATTGTACTCTATGGTCTCATCACCATTTAAAATTTTAGCACCCATTTGCACCTCTGAAATGGCCCAAACATTCGGCACACACCACAGTTTTTAGGCATTATTTCATTTAGATTAGTGGCGCAGAGCAAAGGAGTGCAATAGTGCCTAGTGCTTCTGGTTTCCCAGGCCACCGCAACAGAGTGATGCAGCCACTTTTCCCTCAATGCTGGACTTGTCAGTTCACAAGTTCTGGTGTTTGAAAGTGCCATAGCTTGGCAGTCAAAGTTAGACAGTGGACAAAAAGACTCAAGAGAATGCTTGAGAAATTAGGCACTATTTACGGCACCTACAAGGTATACCATTAAAAAAAAGAGCTTCAACAAACCTCCGCCTAGTACAATAGTTATGGCATAAGAGTGCATAAAATTGGCCAAAAATAAGCAGAGAATTCAAGTCAATCTCACAAAATAACAGGGAATACAAGGTTTCATGTATCTTAAAGAGGGGGGGGGGGTGTTGGACAAATAAATTGGGCCAATTCTGCATCTTTGCAGGCATTTTCCCCACTCTGCACTTTTTAGCAATGGGTGAGCTTTCAAAAACCATCATTTCTGCATTAAATTATACACCCTTTTGTGAAGTAAAATTATGCAGGTTTTGGAGTAAAATTATGTAGGGTGCTACTGTACACTCAGATTTAAGGTAAGGTCTTGCCTTCCATATTATAACAAGATTGGAAATTTGAACACGAGGTAGAAGCGCAAGTGTAAATCATTTTTTGGCTGTGAGCTGTGAAACTACCAAAGTATAAAAAAAGAAAATGTCTTTACAGTGACACAGTCCAAGCCTTCCTAATATTACATGAGGTCCGAAATGGTAAACCTTCATATAATTAATGCATGGTAGTTTTTCTGACCGACCATGGTAACTTGAACTTTTCAAATGAAATCAGAAATAATTGTATAACAGAAAGCATTTAGCACTCAGCATTATCTACGCCTCCAAACATACCTTCCAATTTTTTATTAAGACTCAGCACTTCAACATTTTTCTTTCATGAGGCTTGTCCCTCTTGAGCAAGTGTATAAGTGCCACTTACAACCGCAGTGCCTTTGACATGAATCACAATGTCAACAGAAGCACAAAGCATAAACTTAAAACAAACTTTCATCACTAGTCGAGCTGGATACCACAGCTGTCATTTTATTCTTCCTGAATGAAAGCAGGGACAATGCCACACCACGTCCATCACCGTCACATTGTCCTACACCAGCTACTATACTACAGAGTCCAGGCACAGAAACCATATCACTTATTCATTTTAACAACAGTTCGGCTTCTCTTTAGCTTGCTTTCTTAGTCACAGTTATCCCTGTTCACACCACTTCTTACCAAAAGACAAGTGCCAACTGTTGAGGGTGATTAAAAGAATCCAGCTCACCTCACCCTTAACCTATCGCATGCTTCCTTTAAACTTCATTTTATGATGATCACTGTTTTACATATATTGCAGTACAAAAAAAAATATATTGAAAACTGTCAGGCATGGATGCATACATGTCTAGGTATGACCGCACTTTTCAGAGGACATGCAGTTTTGTAAATTAGCACAAACTAGCATGCCCTGGGAAGTAGAAATGCATGCATACATGTCTAGGTATCACTGCACTTTTTCAAGAACGTGCAGTTGTGGAAATGAGCACAAGTTAGCATGCCCTGGGAAGTGCAGTTTACTTTTGTAAGTAAAAAAAAAATCTTAATGTACTGCCACCTCAGTTCCCAACACAACTGACCTTTTCATTTCATGCTAAAGTGGCTAAAACATTCCTGCTTCACTCTGTTTACTGCAGTTTTGCTCATACCTGCATGTGTATGTATTGGATTTGATACAAGCATGCGCACCCTTTTCAATTTATCAAGGTTGTGAAAATTTATTCATATCTAGCTTCAATTTTCTTGACGTGTTACCAACAGACGCTAACCACACTGGTTCTTTCAGGGTATGTAATTAGCACTTCATTCCCACGCTGGTACTCCACACAAGCATGATACTGCTGCACAAAGATTATTCAAAAAGCAAAAGAATCATTGTATCTAGTTTACTGATCTAACCCATCATTTCTGTTAAGTTCCTTACTTGGTATTGGTTTTTATGATGGGCAGACAGCCACCAAGCTTACTTAGAGACACTCATCTGCATGCCATAAACATCTGACTTTCACAAAAGCTGCTTGCACTGGATGTTTCAACGATAGTTTGAATATAAAAATAAGCAGGTTTCACTGTTTGGAAGAGAAATACTACTATTACAGTGTATTTATATATTCAAAAATACACAATGTACACTGTAAACACAAATATTTTTTAACACTCAGTAGCATGTGCTAATTTTTTAGCACAGACATCATGATGACAAATTTGCAGAAAAATATTAAGTAAATGAAGCCTGCGATCCACATGCTGCTGCTACAAAAAGAAAATCAAGGCATTCAAAAGAAGGAAGGGCTTCATACTACAGGGGAGACAAGCAGCCTCTTGAGAATAAGGCATCATTCCCACTGGCTACTTTTGAGGCCATGCAACCAAGGAGGCCACAAAGGTTCTAGCACAGTGAAGTCACAAATAGTCATTTTTAGTTGAAAAGCGGCCATTTTCAATCAGACACTCGCTGCTCAAATTTGCAGTTGCATGATAATTCTAGCAGGGAGCTAAACCTTTAGTTTTTCAACCAAAAGTGACAATTTATTGCCATTTGCGGCCAATCGCTTTGCGACTTCAGTGTGCTAAAACATCTGCAAACTCTAGGAGCCGCTGGTGTGAATTAGCCCGAAGTGTGGCATTCCTGCTTTTTGCATGCAAATGAGTAATATTTGCTTCAGAAGTTTCTGACAGTATAAAGCAACATCAAAAAGTTTTTTCAAAGCTCATCTACCATCTCAGTGACTATAACCTACACAATTAGCATAAGTAGCATACATACAAGCCTCCATCCCTAAAGAATGTAATGATTTTTTAACAGTGAAGCTGTTGAAGCTGTCGGTAAGTTGTGCTCCGTCGTAAAAACTATCATCATCATGGACCGGCACGCCCTCTTTTAATTCTCTTTACAGTAAGGCTGTTTAAGCTATCGACAACTTGTGCTCCATCGTGCAAAACACCTCAGGTGGGTATGCGCCACAGGAATTGGGCAAGCACCACTACAGTGTACAGCAGGTGTGAGAGTCAAATGAAAACAAACACATGAAAACGAGAGAGAAAGAAACAGGAAGAGAAAAATAGAGAGAAATAAAGGGAACAAAGACATAAAAAGACAAAAAGACAGAAAAACACAGACAGAGAGAGAGAAAGAGAGAGAAAGAAAGAAAGCGATAGAAAGAGAAAAATAGATAAAAACATAAAAAATAGAGAGAGGGAGAAATAGATAGAAACAGATACGAAAAAGAGATAGAAAAAACAGCGAGCAATGCAGAAAGGGAAAGAAACAGAGAAATAAATGGAAACAAAGAAAGAGAGAGAAAGAAGCAGAGAGGGAGAGGGAGAAAGGAAGGGAGGAAAGATAAATAAAGATAGAAAGAGCGAGCAAGAGAAAGAAATAGAGAGAAACAGATAAAAAAAAAGATACAAGAAACAGAGAGAAAAAAAAAGAAAGAAAATTAAGAGAAACAAGGAAGGCCACCCAGCTGCGCTCTTCCTTCAGGCTTGGCACCACTAGTGCGAAGCTGCCATAATTTTTTTCAATTTTATGCCTTTGCAACACAGAAAAAGTAGAGAAAGGGGGTGGGGGGCGTAACAAACACAGAAAAACAATGAAAATGGTTGCTAAAGTAAAATACTACTGAACACATGAAATAAAGGGGCAGGGGAGTACAACCACCAATAGCATTTAAACATGTGCACTTACCACGAGACTAGATGCTGCTTCTTCAGGATTAATTTTTGGAGGTGGCTGGGAATGATCAGTGTCAAGGACCCAGCGCAATACACTAAGCAGATGTGCCGACTCATGAGGATAGGTACGCATCAGCTTGAGGATAAACTCAAGATGCTGAAAGCTGAGGAGATGTAGTCCAGGCAAAAAGCTGGGCACCACTAGAAAGACCGGTGCACTGGACACTGCCTGACGAGCACTGAAATGGTGTTGCCGGTCCTCAAAAGCAGATGACCCAGGGTCCAGCGACTCCCCAGGATGCTTCTTAAATGGGTGGCCAAACAAGGAGAAGTAGACCTGAGAGAAAATATGCAGAAGAGCATGCCTTCAAGACAAAGTAATGTGGTGAAAGCCTGGTTTCTCACTGCTACGTGACCATACACATTCATAGTCAACCAAAACCTCTTGGTTCATCATTTCATCCAACACAGCAAAGCATGCCTTTTAACTCCTACCACAAATGGCCAGGAACTCATAGTAAGAACCATTTATTTTTGTAACACAATAATTTTATCTAGACACTGGCAGTAGTGCCTCATGCACAATTTTGAGGTATATGCCTAGCCTACTGCCAACTGACCCAAGTACAATCAGGGAACCGAAATATGACTCCTCAACATCATGTTCTATGCACATTTGGATCAAACAGGGAACAGTAGAAACTAGTGTGAAAAAGAAGCGATTGAAAAAAAAAATGCCAGGTCTACATGGAAAGTCAGAACACTACAGTTTGTACACAACACATCAAATGCACATGAAAGTTGAGCAATAATAACAATATCTGGGACTTTACAGGCCAAAACCATGATATGATTATGAGGCACTCCGTAGTGGAGGGCTCAAGAAATTTTGACCATCTGGTGTTCTTTAATGTGCGCTGACATCACAGAGTACACAGGCCTTTGGCATTTCACCTTCATCGAAATGCGACCGCTGCGGCTGGGATCGAACCCACAACCTTCGGGTAAACAGCCAAGCACCACAACCACTGTATTACTGTGGCGGACATGGTTAGTTATAGCAATAAGAATTAGGTCGAAATTTTGAACAGGGCTTGTAAACAGGCTCGTGACTTTTTTTTATACCTCCCAAACATGCTCGCTCATTTGTACAGAAGGTTGTGGCAATTACACTTTGCGAATATCACAGCCTGGCGCACTGTGCAGATGCTCCATTTCGAAAAACAATTTCCATGCCCCTCTCCATTGCCTGTCTAGTCCTTGTAAGTGATGTAATGATGTAATGTTGCCTGTGAGCAAAATTACATAGCACTAGCTCATCGATTGGTCCTCTGCACTACTAAACTGCGCCTTGACTCTACGGTGATGCGGCTTTAGCCACGAAGTTGTGCATGTCTCGTACTTGTTTACCTCGTCAGTACCTCGCACTGTACTTCCTCACCACATGAGCGACACAAGGTCCTCAGGAAGCCTTGTTTGGTCATTGGCTGAGCGCCAATAATGTAATTGTTGATATCGTGTTACATTGCCGATGCGGCCATAGTTATGACAACGGGCTACGCCTACCTGTCTGCGCAATGGAGGAGGGTGGCAAGGCCGCTCATGAAACTGCAACCAGCCAAAGTGGTTGTTTTAGCCGCTGTATCTTCATTATTACACCACTTATTCGCAAAATTCTTACGGCAGCATGTTCACATTGTACAAGTGCGCAGTTATCTCTTCATCACAAATTTTGGACCATAAAGAGGCCCCGAAAAACCATTCTAAGTAATCATAGAATGACTTCACTTTTGAACTAGATTGCCTGATTAATGTCCTGCCGCAAGGATTTTTCTAATCAGTCAAATATAAATGGTACTACAGGAAGTTTCTCTCTCCTTTTGCCCCCAAGACCATGATGGATGCTAAACAGGAGCAGACTGCAATACAGTAAGGCTCTGCCCAAATGTTAGGTCACCATGCATCACTACCTTAGGCATTTTCTCTTTTGATTTTCTTTGAACATGTTGGCCACTACTTTTGCTTCAGGAATGCATAGCACTCTCTCGAAAAGCTCGAGCTACTTGGGCTTCCTTGCATCACCATGTACTTGGAGGTACGTCACCCACAGAGGCCAATGAGAGCATGCAGTTGTCCGATAGTGAGAGGATGGCGAGAGTACTTGTTTCAGGATCTCGTCGCATCCCATGGCAACATGGTATCTACACTACACAGCTAACTTCAGACATATCACGTAGCGTTTGCAGTTCGTACCACATGGTTGTTTGTCACAGCAGAATCCACATGAAGCAAGTCACTAACTCGGGCATCAAGTTTTTAAAAGAGCACACACTGCTGTCTCGTATTAAAGTAGGAGAAAAAGAAACATTAAGGTGATTGTCCATCAAGAAGGAGGAGCAAAGGTGAAATACTCCTTTAGTCTATCTGACATCACAAGCATATATTTTTCGAAATAAAAATTAGCAATGTTATTGTTACTGGGATTGTTCTCACAATCCCAGCCAGTACCTACTGGGCCCACATGCGGCCACATGCATCCACTTGCTGCATAGCCGATTATGACGTTGCAAAGAAGAGAACAAGCAATTTTTGGCTGTTTCTGACACGAGATTGTGAAAACGTTTCTGCATGCAGACCTCACACACTCACGGGAGCTCAACTACAGATAAGTTTTGTAAAACATCCCGCTTAAATAGAATACTAATATAATATGTATACAGAATAGTTCACATTGCCATTAGTCAATTTCAATAGGAACCAACATGAAAAGTTGATACCTTTCCGGGAAGGTGGTGGCCTGAACGGCTTTTAGCCACAGCACTAATCTTCACCATACTCCCTGTGAAAGTAGTGACATAGCTTTCTCCTATTACCTTTAACTAATGCTTGTTCACTTCTCATAAATTAAAAAAAAATGATAAGTATGCCAAATATTTGAAAAACAAAAAATAAAAATATACCCAACCCAACTTATATTTCAGAAATGTCATCACTAGCCTAAACATACATGCTTTTAAATTCAGTTTTCCCACACATAACAAGTGCAGGAAAGCCTATTAAAAAAATGATAAGTATGCCAAATATTTGAAAAACAAAAAATAAAAATATACCCAACCCAACTTATATTTCAGAAATGTCATCACTAGCCTAAACATACATGCTTTTAAATTCAGTTTTCCCACACATAACAAGTGCAGGAAAGCCTGCGACCTCACACAGACTCTCTTGTCAATTCAAGTAACATAAACCAAGATAAACAGTTAAAATATAATTTTGCAAAATAAGGAGCAAAATATGTTCACAAAGACGCAACATGTATTCATCGAACAGCCCAACTTACTTGTCTCATATCTAGAGAAGAATTAAATAGAATATCCAGATCTCGACTTGGCAGTGATAAGTTGGTAGATAAAAAGTCCTTAAGCTCATCAGGGTCCTTTAGGAAGTAGTCAACCCTCATGGCTGGCAAAGAGAATGGAAAGCATAAGAGTTTGCAAACAGTGGGTACAACAATAACATGCAGTAAGCAGCACCTTGTGCATTCAATGTGAAAACATTTCCCACCTCAAGTAATTATATTCTTCGTACTACAAAAGGTAGCATTTCAAAAATTAATAGAAATAAATTTTTGTTCTAAAGTCAATGGAATTATTCGAGCAAATCGAGAACTACCCCTATATACCCTATAAACTCATTACCTTATACACCCCTTCATGAAGAGAACTTGCTGAAAGAGAACTTATTTTCATTGAATAAAATGATACCGTGTGTGCCACCATATTTCAAAATGCAACTTTACTTTTTTACAAATTTTCATAGTTCACTGCATTCAGACATTAATGCTTGTCTCCACACCTTGTTGGAACCAAGTTCACACGGTAGCTCACAACTAGTAGCATTGCTTATGAAAGATTGAAGAACTACATGGCTGAAATACTGTGAGTGCCATGGTAATTCAAGTCCACTTAAGTGCTCTTAGCTGATTATGAAGAACCCTGCAGCTAAGCATACTATTATGCAGTGTGTTGAACTGAAACGTTTAAGTGATGGCTTCTCTATCCCATCAGCCACTTTCCGTGGTCCTTGATTGGTAAAGGCATTTCTAACCTAAGACCAGCTCATCGGCAAGAATATGTGGTGAGGGTGATGGTTTTGGTATGATTGAGTGCATTCCTCACCAAGTATAAAATTCAATGGTCACTATCTTATGATTCAGCTTACACAGCATTTTTACTGCCTCTACAGATGTGCCAGTGACTCTGTTTTATTCTCTATGGAATTGAGCCTTAAAACAGCACATGGTACGTAAATATTCTCATGATTGCGCTTCATGCGCGCTTTGCGCGATCAGTTTCGATTACACCCTGGACATTCGATGAAGAATATCTCGAACTACGTGCAACTTTTGTGATTTGTAAAAAATAGGTGTGACAAATTGGTACGCACTACAACTTCCTAATATAAACACCTGCCCTCAAGTCAATAATTAAAAAGTTAATTAACGATTTTTTGTTAATTAGTGGTAACAGTGTCATTTTTACTGCGGCAAAGTTTTTCCGCCTTGACGTGGAGTGCGTATGCGAAAACGACAAGAGCCTTACTGTCATAGGATTTTTATAAAAAATCTGTATTGTCTAAAAAAAACACCCTATATAGCTGACATTTTGCCATTACACGATGACTGTTCTTGCCACAACAAAGCAGTGCCTACAATCATGATTCAATATTTTACACTACCGAGGCCATTCTAGGTCGTTTTCTGGCGAATGCCGACCATAAAATAACTGACACAGTTTCGCACTGCAAAGCGACTGCTGAGTTATGAAAGGTGATATATAATAGGATGCTGGAGATTAATACTAAAGACCTGAGGTTTGCTATTCAACAATAAAATTTCAGGACACCAGTATTTATACACTGCAACCTTATAAGAAAAAAAGCCACCAGACACAAAAACTGAACATGCACCTTTGTGCTCAGCAGTGGAATATCACAGCCACTTAGCCCCTGTGGCAGAAGCAGAGAAAAGGCAGACAAAGTAAGAAATTGAGCCAGTGTAGTAACCACTAACACAAGTATTTCAATTACACTTATTGACAGTAAGTTAACTATTATGCAAAATAACCATGAAAGCAGATAATCTATGTCACTGTTCTGCCAAACGGTGCATTAATATAAGATATTGCTCTTTATTTCTCTTAAAATCAGCTATTCAATTCAGAGAGCTCATGAAGCCATTCACTTGGCCATTAAATGCGGCATGCAAATAGGCATATTTGCCCATGGCCACTGGCAGTGCAACAATGCCACAGAAGCCAAGTGCGTAAATAACACCCAATGATAATAATACCTGGGGTTTAACGTCCCTAAACCACGATATGATTATAAGAGACGCCGTAGTGGAGGGCTCCGGAAATTTCGACCACTTGGGGTTCTTTGACGTGCACCTAAATCTAAGTACACAGGCCTCAAACATTTTTGCCTCCATCGAAAATGCAGCCGCCGCGGCCGGGATTCGATCCCGCGACCTTCGGAACAATATCCAGTGAAAGCTATCTTTTTCAATAGTATTATGACAGAGACAGATAAAAACATAGGTACTTTAATTCCAAAATTTTCTAAGGTTAGAAAGTTTTCAATTATACAGTTAAACCTCGATATAACGAACTTTAATATTACAAAATTCTGAATATAACAAAGCATTTCACTTTTCACAATTTCATGCCGACAAAACACCATGTATTTTAAAGGGGTACTGACACAAAATTTCGCGGCCGAGATAGCCTGCTGGATCGATTTCCGTGTACGTGCGTGTACCTATCTGCGAAATATCGACAGCGAATAAAGCTTGGAAGGTATTTTATATGAATATTGAAGTTCGCGTGCGCGATCCAGCATTATAGGGCGCACCTATTGCATTGACACCCTCGGAGGTGACCCGAGGTGACCCCCCTACTTCCCCTACGTAACCGTTGTAGCCTGTACAACAAGTTGTGATGACGTCGTAGCCGCCATTTTTGTTTTGACGCGCTCGCCGCTGCGCTGTTGGTGTCTCAAGGAAATCGTCGCCAACAGACGATGATGAGGAGGACGACGACAACGAGGACGATGATGGCGACGTCATCGCGCAGCACGTGCGGCAAGCGTGCGAATGCGAGGAGACGACGCGAACAGCGCGGAAGTGCGTCACACTTCTGTGTGCTGACGTGATCGAGCGCTGCAGCCGCTAGGTGGTGATAGTTGCACCCGGAGGCTTGTCGTTTTTGAAACCGAAACTGACACTGGTCGGTAATGAGGAGCCTGTAAATAATTGTCTGTCGCGCGCTGCAGCAAACGATGTGCCGTGTTATGACTAACAGGCCCCCAGCAACACATTGCAGCAAAAAAACGCGAGGCCAAAATTTTTGTGTCAGTACCCCTTTAAACCTCAATATAACAAAGTTTCAGTGCTGCCCCAGGGGAAAATCGAGGCAATAAATTGCAACTTACGCTGGATCCAGTCGTCATATGGTTGAGTTGCAGAAAGTTTTTGCGAGCACTTATCTAATATTACCACAGTGAGTTGGACCTGCATTTCTCTTGGGTTCATGCATGATGTTTGACCGCTGTGGAAGCGACTTTTTCGCCGGTGCAGCATCAAGTCACGATCACCAGATCTCGGGTACAAGTTGATTTTTTCGCATTATTGGAATATGCACTGCCGTGTTATTAAAACATTCTTAAGCACTTCCTATGCAGAAAAAAAAAAGCCTTTGGCGATTATACTTTGCTTAAAAAGTCAAACTGCAATTTAGCGAAGTTTCAATATAACGAAGTCAACTGCCGACTTTAGTGACTTCGTTATATCATGGTTTAACTGTACCACAACACTTCACTACTCTTATCAACTGAAAAGAACAGATAACGCATTTCTAAAATAAACAGAATAGCACTAAAGTGGTTTTTAAATGGAACAGTAGCAACAGAAATAAAACAGAGACTTGTTCTTACCTGGAGCCTGTGCAAAACAATCATGTAGGGCTATGGGATCTTCTACGATGGTCTTGAATATCGAAGGAATAAGATCTAAGTCTCCAAGCGTAAATCCTGGTAAAAAAAAGTTGTGGTGCTTCGAAACATTCTTTAGTCGCTCCAGAAATGAAGTAACTCTGGAAGATAATGAAGATCTGTTGAATGTGAGTTCACCAGTTCAATACAGTCACCAAGCGATTGCCAATCGTGCAGATTAGTTCTATGCAGCTAAGCTGCAACAAAGAGAGGTTTGTGCAATCAAGATGAACACAGCTACCCCCTCAACACAAAAGCATAAAAAAGCTTTAACCAAAAGCTCCCATCTAAATACCACATGCAAAAGAACAAAATTGCGTTTCTCAACAACCAATGCACTAATTTTGATTAGATTTATTTCATTCAAAAGAAAAAGTTAAGATCTAGTGATCGTAAGAAGCAGACTTTTATTTAGGTCATCCATGGGCCATGTCTCTCTTTAACAAACAATGCAGAGTAAGGCTAATTAATTTCTGCTTGCCTTAATGCTGTCAGCTATACAAACTTAACAGATTGGTTCATAATTTGTTAAAAAAGTGGAGTTGCCGTTCTGTACAAAAAGCAACTTCTTTGGCAAAGCATTGCTAGTGATAGCAACTACACAAAGTTAAATTTGTACTTTTGTTAGTTTTATGTATTACAGTAAACATTTGCTTACCAATTAGATCAATAAGCATGGTCTCACACATGCACTGGCAAACATCAACGGATCTCATTTCATGACCACAAACATTTTATGTCACAATGCTGGTGCTGTCACAAAGCTGACAGCAGAAGTCAGCAAACATATTGCATCACATCTCACATCCACACATCTCCCATGTTATGACATAGTGCAACCTCCAACATTACGTGTTCTGGAATATAGTGCCCATGAAGCCACCAGCCATATTGGCTTGCCCAGCCTTTGCACAATTTGTACAGCCGCCACAGTTGGACTAGCAAAACTGTGCATAAAGCCACCATCCTTTTTACTTCACCCTCACACACATTCTCACGCACTCTCTGCGTGCAGCGTGCAGGCAACAACAGGATCTTATCATCACTTGGTCCTTGAACTTTCTACAGAACATCACGACAACAGCAAAACTTCACCTGTAGTGTCCCTTTAATTACCATAGCGACATTATTCCATGGCAAATAGTACATGTTTAAATGCCAGTCCAAGGTAATTTAACAAATCAGATAACCAAGCCTGTCATATCATGGCCTCTTGGTTTTAAGTCTCTAAGTATTTGTGAATCTGTATTAGCTTTGGTGATACTACATTAATATTGTAGTTCAGGACTCTGAACTAGGAGGGAAGGGGCAACATTTCTTAGCTCCATTTTATACTTGTGACCACTCACGGGATGCTGGAAGACACCATTATATGATCCCCATGGCTAGAGCACCTCTCACAAAACCATTTCACATCTCTCACAAATGCAAATACTTACGTGCTGTTAGGAAACGTCGCAAAGCCATTGCTGTCCCTCACACCATTGTCACAGAATGCCTGCATCACAGCAATGACTCCAGCTGATGGCAACGGGAAGGCAGGGAAAGAGGCTGTATACATAAAAAAAAAGTTTGCATCTGATGTCAGCATTAAAAGCTCACTAGGTAGTTATCTTCAATAAACCATGCATATACTAGCAGCTTAAGTACATCACTGAGTTGAGTAATGTGACAAATATTCCTACCTGCCCCAGAAGTGGCCTAAGAAACATTTTTATGTGAAAGTAGATGTGGTCCAGGCTAAGTGTGCCATTGCTTTAAACTAAATATTCTCAGACTAATGCAGAAAAGAGGCAGTAAGCGAAGCTTAAAGGAATACCTGCACAGTCACTGGCAGTTATTTCAATGCCAGTGATGCACACTTCCTTGCACTGCTGAAAGAAAAGATATGTTGGTCCATGACAGCAATAAGTGGACAAATTAACCAAAGCTTGTTGCTGCCCTACACAGTCACAGCATGGCAAAGTCACAGCATAAGCTAGAGGAATGGCCTTTCTAGAGCCCGTTGTGAACTGTCTTAGGGCACCTACTGCAAGTACAACTGCAAGGTGCCCACTAGGCCATAGTAATCATGATTTCACGAAGCAGGGAAGTACCCACTATGCCATTATTCATCATTGTGTGAAGTAGCGCAATACCCACTACATGTCTGTAAGGCAACATGTGCACCTACGTAGCTGCACACTTCGTTAATGTTGCAGCTGATTTTGATGAAGAATTACGGCTGAGCCCTTTGTATTGGGTGGCAAACTCTAAACCATCCACTTGTTACAAACTTCACATTGTGTGACGCCGGGTGTTATATTATTCTTCTGCAACGCAATATTACATCTGTTAACATGATTCCTTGCCCGACTTGATGCCTGTATAGGGTCTTTTTGAGAAGAAGTTTCAATGGGAATCTTCTATGCACCAAAATGGCTGCAACACTTGAAACTTCGGCGAAAGCCTTGGTTGATGTTGTCGTGGTATATCACAAGCAGCACAACAGAGGCACAATATTCAAAATGGAAAGTTGGGCCTCGATTTTCTGTTAAATAACGCAACCCTCCTGCATCAAATTAACAGTTCTTAAACCTTTGCGTTCCGAAACATTTACCCACTTTCCGGCCATTCTGGTCTGAAAATATTTCGTCAGTTTTGTGCCCCACAACCCGGCCGTGTTGCATTGTCGAAAGGGGCCCGACAATGGACCGCAAAGAGTAATACAGTGCCTCACCAGTCTACAGTAATGATTTCGTAGTTCTCTAATGTCTCAGTAAAGAAAAGGTGTCATAGGATTAAGGCTCCCAGGATTTTGCAAACAAAAGCTGCTGTGGCACCATAGTTTAACCTTTTGAATACTCGTTTATGGCGTGTTTGGCATGCACCAGGACAATATCTATTTAAGAACAGAATTCATAGGGCACTGTAAAAAGCAGATGCAGGTACGAAAATTTTGCAAATATACCATGTACAAGCACCATGGCCAAGATGCTTTCCTTCGGAGACACGCATATCTAATTTCATATGCAGAATCTGTGCTACTCTTGCGTGGATAAGTTCCTCCTAGCAAAAATTTCTATAGGAATCTGTATTAATCCTATAAAAGATATACAGGATATGTCTTTTTATAGAGTACAGATTTTTTATGAAAAATTCTACGACAGTTAGGCTCCTGTCATTTTTGCTCTACATAGAGGCAGAAATACATTGCTGCAGCTAAAATTACATTGAAGTGATTAATTAACAAAAACTCATTAATTTACTTTTTTTAAATTATTGACTTGAGGGCAGTTGTTTATATTGGCAAGTTATAGTGGGTGACAATTTATGGCATACCCATCTTTTAGAAATCACGAAAGTTGCACGTAATTTGAGATAATTATCCCCGAATTTCAATGGCGATATCGAAACTGACTGCGCTCAGCGCGCAGGAAGCACGGTCACTCTGTTATGTCAGATCAGAATATCATGTGACAAGAAAGTGACGAAATTTGAATCAAGGTACGCTGAAGCAGAATTTAGTCAAGAAAATTTGCAAGCATTCTGAAATACACAAGTAGACAGCTTATTCATTGCGTACGATGTGTCGTGCTTATCTGTTTCTTTCTTAAACCATAAACAGGCACAAAAAAACTCTTTCGCCTGTCTGCAAGAGCGCCGCAGCAGCTGCCCCCGAGTTTTATGCTTCACAGAGAAAGAAAAGCTTGATATAGCAGTTTTCTTTCGCACGGCTCGAAAGAAACAGATATGCACGAAACACCGCACGCAAAGGTGTGGACACGCGAACCACGTAACGCCACACACTGGCGAAAGTGAGACGACTAGCTGCTTTTCACGAAAAGATGTGGCTGTAACACACCTTCAGTCAAATTCCGTCACTTCTTTGTCATGGGACATTCTGGCCTGATGTAAGAGAGTGGCAGTGCTTACTGCGCACCAAGAACAGTCAGTTTCGGTATCGCCATTGAAATTCAAGGGTGAGTATCGCAAATTATGTGCAACCTTTATGGTTTCTAAAAAATGGGTTTGTCACCCACTACAACTTTCCAATATAAACAAGTGCCCTCAAGTCAATAATTAATGAAGTTAGTTAATGAGTTTGTGTTAATTAGTCACACATATGTCATTTCAGCTGTGGCAATGTATTTTCGCCTCATTGTAAAGTTCGTGCGCAAAAACGCAGGAGCTTTACTGTCATAGGATTTTTTAAAATCTGTATTGTGTAAAAATAAAACCCTGTATAGGTTCCATAACAGGATGTATAGGTCTCACAGAAAGATGTGTTGGACTAATAAAATTCTGTCCGACCAATAAAGGAGTGACATATGACAAACTTATGGGTCCCAATAGATGCTGTACAAGTAGTTTTATTAACTTGTATTGTTCTGCTCAAGAGGTGTGAACGTATTTACACTTGTAAAAGTGCATCAAGTGGTTCAACACTCATCTCGTGATGTTATTAGCTTGGCTTATGACAATCACACCTTCAGTGCTACACATGCATCACACTTTTATTAATTTTCCAGGATATCCGCAGACATATTTGCATGTTCTCATTAGGTTAGTAAAGCACAATTCCTACGTCAAAAAAAGCTAGGCATTATTGGCCGCTTTTTTTAAACAAACTAAGCTCTTCAGAACAGGGGTTAAAGCTATAAACCATTTCTGAAATAATAAATGGTTATTACATGTTACTGTTAATTTCCAAGGTTTTGCAGGCCAAACTATAATACGATTATGAGGCACGCTGTAGTGAACTCATAAGCCGCGGTTGTTATAAAGCAAGTGCTAGTCGCATTTCTTAGTTTCTGTAAGTCGCATATGTCTCAATGTTTTAAAAGTCTTTTGATGCACATTTGCTGACACAGTTTTAGCGATAACTGCCAATTTATTCGCGATGACTCTACTTTGTTCTTCTGCATAACAATGTAAAAAACACTTCATTGTATGTTTCTAGGAAAGATTATATGCTACCAAAGTGTACAAGCTAGTACAGTCGCGCTCAATATGACTTGCAACACGGGAGCGCGTGGCCTCACAAGTTCAAAGATTGCACACGGCATCAACTTGTTTTTATTTCAACAACAAAATGATATTTTCGTACTTGGGATCATACCCAAGTACGAGAACAGCGTTTAGTTATGGAAATGAGGGCTAGCGGAAACCATGCGCAGTCTTTGAACTTGTGAGGTCACGCGCTCCCGTGTTACAAGTCATATTAAGCGCGACTGTACATTGTATGCACCCTAGTGATGCAGAACTATCGGTAAATTAACTATCGATAGCATCGACAGTTTCTTTGAAACTATCAATAGTGTAAACGAACTATCGATAGTACTACTATCGACAAACTATCGATAGTCCAATCAGTAGTACCATCGGTAATATTACTAGTGATATTACTGCCGCTCGTGTTTATTGCTTTGTTTTGATGTATGTATTCGGGTTAGACTGTTAGCAGCGTTTGATACAGACCACGCCACAATGTTTGAGAAGCTTCGCGATTGTTTGAGATCATTTTGTTAAGATTACACGCTAGACGCGAATATTCAAGTTTATTCGAGAGCTTACACCAGCACCAGCGATAACGCTGGAAGGTTCGATGACTGATGTATAAAGCCCCGCCACGGTGGTCTAGTGGTTATGGCGCTCGACTGCTGACCCGAAGGTCGCGGGATCGAATCCCGGCCGCGGCGGCTGCATTTTCGATGGAGGCGAAAATGTTTGAGGCCCGTGTACTTAGATTTAGGTGCACGTTAAAGAACCCCAGGTGGTCGAAATTTCCGGAGCCCTCCACTACGGCGTCTCTCATAATCATATCGTGGTTTTGGGACGTTAAACCCCAGATATTATATTATTATTATTATTGACTGATGTATAAAAGACGAAGCGTTCCACCAATTATTAGATTACTAGACAGCCACCGACTGTTCTCGCCGCTATCAGTGCGCAGCGTGTATCGCTTGTATTTTGAGTTTTGATTTTCTGGGCACAAGTTCGACCAAATAAAGAGCTCCGTATTTCCCAGTCTTGCTGCAGCATTCTTCAATGTCACAACTACGTGACAAACTATCCATAATGGTGTGAATAACGATGCTGTTGCTAGCTGGCCAAATCGCCAAAATATTCACGATAGGCTACTATCAGCTTCGCTTAATTTATGAGGAAACGTTTGGCGAGAATTATTTCCGCTATGAAAATGGCAGCATATGTCCATCAATAAATTAACATTCAATAGCAACCAGTTACATTTTACAAATAAAAAACTTAGTTCTTGATAACTTTATTTTGAAATCATAAAATGCAATATTAATTTGAAGTCGTGCAGTTCCACCCATGTAATGGCTTCCTTTCCGCTACTGCTGAATAGTTTGACTTTATGATCATGTGTCACTGAAGCACTCTGGTTAAGAACACAAGCATGTCAACTTTCTTGCCCTTCAGCCTGCTCCTCCGGCTGCACAATGTACCACGCGCGCGGGGAACCAAGTTTATTCTGCAATGAGTTCGCACTGTTAATTTTATACTATCGATAGTATTTTTTACCATCGATAGTTTGATAGTGACTCAGCTATTGATAGTACCATCAATAGTTCTGTATCACTATTGCACCCTTATTCTTTGCTATATTTGTGTGCTCTCAATGTTCACCTGACTTGCAGTATTTTAAATATATTTTAATGTAATATCCTGTGCTCTGTTGCTTACTGTGTGGCTGTGAACTAATTTTGTACACAGTTGTCTAAACTACACCTATGCATGCATTTGACTTGACTTACACACCCATACAGGCTCTCAGTGTATTAGGTCTTTTGCTTTATAGTCCTACTCCATAGTAAAGCCTGACAGCTTTAATAGTGCATTATGTCTATCTGGTTATAGTCTAATAAACCAATACGTGCTATCAAGCATGACAGAATATACCAATACAGGATTTATTGGTGTATCAGGTATCAATAGAATCCAATAGAATGAAAGCAAAACCTTTTCCTAGGGGTCTTTCACAAGCACTGCAAGAAGAGATACTTCACTGGTAATACCAGCAGCAGTAAATTCGGACAAGCGAGAAATGATACTCACAGGACCCCACTGGGTAGGCTGGCTGTTTTTTCCGTATGCCAATCAAAATGAAGAACAGGACTAGTGGTATGACTAGCTCGAACAGCAACACCAGCTGCACAGCAACATACGTCACAAATACTAAAAATGACGCCAACATGAACGGTTCGTTTATTACATGGACGATGAACAAGTACATTCACTCTTGTCGTCAGCACACTAAACGACGTGACAATACAATGGGACTGCACATATCGGTTCGCTTATCTGCACGAGAAAATACAATTCTCTCGGTATGAGAGGGAGCCTAAAATAAAAGCTGGAGAACTCGGAACAAGCGTAACGCAGCACCAAGTCATTTCGAATAATTACATATGCGAGTTAGGGCGACAGACGCTAAATTAAAGACTGTATCAACATAACTGTTATGAATAAAGCATAGCGCGCCGCTCCAACCAATACAACACAAAATTCATTCCATGCTTACAATCAACATGTTTAACAAACAGCGTCGTTGCCGAAAAACCGAAACTGGAAACTGTCACACTTCACGGTTCTCACATCAGAGGTAAAAATATGTGCGCACAATACCCCCGGGCCACAAACGAAATTGCAGATAGAGGTCCAGCGGTATGTGAAGGCAGCTGTTAATGCATGAGGCTGCCGGCCGAAAGTAAGTGCACCCAACACTGAATGGTCGTTCGAGCCTCATTTGCAACCAGTTAAAAATTACTGAAAAATAAACGGCTCTGCCATCTGGAATTTCGACAATAAGTTCACTTAACTGCCAAGTTCACGGCTGCCAAAGCTGCTACACCAACCAAATTACATGGACGCGATGCACAGACAGTGACTGGGTACACGATCCTGCTTGACAGCTTTTCGTGCAAGCACGGCCAAGAGCATTCAATATAACCGCGAGAAAATGACGGTCTACGCTTTCCTCTAGAGTTTCCTATACAGCGCGCTTCCAAAAGCAAGCCTCGCGATACGAAGACAACGAGCATCTGCAGCGACAGCGTTTCCCTCTGCTTCCCCATCTCTACACCTAGGCGAGCGCAAAAACATTCATGCAATCGCAAAAGCACGTCCACTTACTGGCTTCCTTTTCTTCAACGTGTAGTTTTTCCATAACAGCAGACGCAACTGTAGACAAAAACCCATGCTGGCGACGCATTGGAGAGCGCAGTTTAGTCAATTGGCTTTTCCACCGAAGTGTGAGAGAGAAATCAGCTGGGTCTTAGCAGTCAAAGAAACATTGCCCCCGACGGCGCTGAGCAGCGTTACGATAGGCTGTTTCGATCTGGGCTTTTCAGCCCTCGGCTATTCCAAGGATACCTTGGCCACACACAGGGCCTTCAAAGGCTAAACTAATTGCTACCACACGCCCATACGACAACGCTTCACGCGCTAACTTCGCCCGCTGCTGCTGTATCGAAGCGGACCACAGCACCGATGCCGAAGCGAACACGCATGTGTAACACCGCATGAGGGCGCGATGGTAGCAACAAGGCATGCCAACATGCATGCCAAGAACAAAAAACAAATCGCAAGTTTGTGTCAGCATTTGTAAGCAATGTGCCAATGAACGGTCAGAACAAGTTGTTGAATACAGGACATCAAAGAGAAAACCTTTCTGAATAAGCGTTTTGACAAATAATGCGCAAAGAGATCGCCTTCACGACGCCCTTGCATAAAACGCGCGTTATTTAAACCACTCAGACTCAATGCGTTTCCTAAATGACATTTCTTGTCGTTTAATATTTCAGCGTGAATTTATGAACTGCTTGTGATGTCACTGTATAAAAATGACAAAATCGAGCAAACGTGTTCACAAGCGTTTTGGCAAGCGCGAAACGTGTGTCATCATGAGTCATCGGAGGCAAGGACGTCGGTGAATCCAAGTAGAAAATCGTCCTTCGAAATAAATTCTTTCTCAAATAAGGACTTCTCAAGCTTAGCCACTGGTTGCAATGTATCAGCGGAAACATCACTTTTAAAACAGAAGTAAACTTCTCTAACCCAACGTGTCTTGCTGCAACCATATTTATGTTCGCTGTTCCTCAAAAGGCTCGATGCCATTTTAAAATAATTTGGACACGCTGTGGTTTGACATATCTACATATCGTGGTAAGCGAGCAGCTGCTTTCACCTCCACGGCATTCGCAGATTCGATGGAACGAAGCAGCTGTACCAATAACAAATGTCCTGTTCCACAAAGGGACGGTTCGCTCATGAAGTGATGCACACCTTCTTTGATGTTGGTGTAAGGCTTGGTCACCCAAATATAATCCACCTTTGCGTTCCACTAGCGCATAACGAGCTTCGCGTTTCAGAACCATTGAACTTGACCATTCGCTGGCCATTGCTACATGTTTTGGTGGATGTTCTTTCTTCAAGATCTTTTGAGCGAGTGCAGAAGCGGCTGGCGTGTAGAGCCAATTCTTTCATCCGGACCCCCTGGCCGCAGAGGCCACATCGCGTCCTATAATACGAGCACACCCGGTAGTGCGACGGCATATCTAACAAAGAGCCGGAGTAGTTGCACCCCTCGATTCGGTTCCAGCAAAACACCGTGGCTCTTGAAACCAGCTCTAAGGTCGTGGCATCCGTCGTTGCGAGACTCCAGGATGAGCAGTCGAACGGGCACTTCGGTTGGGCTTGGACCACGCAGAACGGGCAGAACATATGCTGACATGACTCACTCGTGTAAAGCCTTGGCGGCACCAGTCCACACAACGAGCAGCGCGCTAGTGCGGGCACAGGTGGCGCGAACTGGACGGCTCTACGGTTGACTTCGTTCGAGAACTGCCCCAGCACGTACCAGCCATTTTCCTCAACCTCACTCTTCTTCAGCGGCACACTGCTTGGGGTCACTGTCAATGGCTCCTTAGTTAGCCTTGGTCGATGAAAAAGCGGGCAAAAGGGAAAGCACGCCCACATGGCACAGAACTGCTGCCGTCCAAACCACTTGATTCCGCTTCTTTTTCTTTTCTTCGAACCGGACACAGCACGAGATAATATGCGACACGCGAGAAAATTGACACGTTTTAGCGCCGCAGAATCCCGGGGGCTGTATATGAGCGACTAGCCCTGAAACCTTATACGAGTCAACAGCCGCACTGCAATGCACAGCCTAGCGAGTAGATGAAACGCTTTTCAGTATTACATGGTGCGATTCCACGCAGGCAGGCACACGTGTCCAGCTTCTGACCTGGCTCGACACAGAGTGCTTCGAAGTAGCGCATGCGCTCCTCGCAACGAGCATGAAAATTGCGCTTGGCTAGATATATCTGGCTAAAGTGAGCGTTGATACGGGGTGCACGTGCATAGGCGTGCGCACGAGGGGGGCAGGGGGAGAGGCGACCACCCCCTCAAATCACGGGGGGGGGCAAAGACTCCCCCATGCTCTTACTCAGTCGGACCGGTCCCGTCATTGTTTAAAAAGCAGGGTTATGGGCACGCACTTTTTTCACGCTATAATGGCGGCCGAAGACCCCTGATATGTTGCATTCCAAGAGCTGTTTACTTCCCATCTTTACCCTCGTAAAGCCAAGGACCAAAGGCAGGCCATTGTGTGAAGAACGTCATCACTTCATTTCCATTTTTTCATCCATTGTTAAGCATGTTGACTTTTGGACTCGACCGACGGGGGGTGGGGGAAGGAGGCGCTGAGTTAAAACTTTGCCCCCCCCCCCCCCCCCCCCCCCGATGGGGAACCCTGTGAACGCATATGTGCATGTGTATATGCATATCATGTCGTTCAAAATGTCAGGTCATCTTCGTGACAACCCGTGAACTGGGCGGTGAGGGGAACCTGCGCTGGGCACGGCCGGAAACACTCGGGCATGCAAACAAATACGAGTGGCTGCTAACGTGAACCATGCCGCCGTGCGCGATCATCAAACGAGGAAAAAGAAGCGTCGAGACCGGCGGTATTGTTGTATCCACAAATGCCACAATCAAAAATGTCTTTATTAACTGAAAAAAAAAATAGTCCAGAGCATAGTTGACTCCCTTTGGCCTTGCTTTCCACCGATGCACATGGGTTGGCGCTCTGGAAAACATCACAAATCTTCTATTTGAAACTGGCCTTGAAAAAGTTAAAGAAAGCACATGACAGCTTAGGTTGCGTAAGCATCGTGCCGTAGATTACATATACCGTATTTACTCGATTGTAACATGGCCACGATTGTAACGCCAGGTGTGACATTTCATTACGTCCAGGAGGAAAAAATAGAATTTCGGTATTCGATTGTAACGCCAGGGTCGACTTTAGGTTGCAAAAATCTAGAAAAAAAAAACTCGCGTTACATTCGAGTAAAACGGTATTGTACGTCACTGTCACGTGCACAGCTCTAGAACGGTTACAAATCCATGACCGCTAGAAAAACCGTATTGTCTACGCATGTTCCATTGCTGATCACTACACTGCATATCAAACTCGGAACCACCACGAAGTCAATTACCACTAGGTTCCTCAAAGGCTTTTTTTTTTTTTTTTAAGTATCAGGCTTAGACGACGGCTGATCGCAAGTTTGCAAACGGTCTGCAGACGATGGCGAATCGACGTCGTTAAAGCACGAGACCTGCGACATGTTTGTATTTCCGCTAACACCACTGATCTCCACTTTACACCGGCCTTTTTACATTTATTTCACGCTTCACCGTCAGCTTCAAAAACGTTTTTTAGACTGCGATACGAGCATTTAGTGGGCACATGCAAGCCGTTAAAAACACCGTAAAGCAAAGCGTGTAGCGAAACAGCTTCTGTAATATAGTACGAGAGCTGTAACTACAGATTACGTAAATGTGACATGCTCGCTCAAAACAGCTGTCACTCACTGGGCTGAATGTTCTCAGTGCTGCCTGAGGCACTAACTTTATTTCAAAGCGGGCGCACAACGAGCACACTGCATACACCGTCGAGAATTGCTAGCGCAATTTGAACACACTTACCTGTAAGTTTACGTCGTGCGGTGCTTGACACTTCGCCGAAAGGTCACAAGCGCTGTCTCTTCGAAAACCAGCTTCTTCCACGTCATAGACATACTTCGCATTGGACAGCTTCCGTCCTTTCGACAGCACACTCTCGCGAAGGTACCCGTCCGCACATTTCATCGCTGCTCGCCCGCTGCGCCACAGTGCAGCGAAGTGTCCCGATCTTCGCTAGTCTTGCGCGTTCCAAAGTACCTACAAAACGACGCACATCGAGCAAAAGCCGCGGTAGTGTCGAATGACGTTCAGCGTGCGTTTGAACATGCCACGAGGTATGTGAGGGCACGTTGAAACGTGCCGTCGTACGCCTCGCGGCGGCTCTGTATTACTGGATGTTTCTCAGCTAGCTCGCCAGGGCGGCACAGCTTGTACTACATTTTAGGCAGCGCGGTCTGCTAGAGAACGGACGTGTTTTTCGTGGGCTCCGGAATGACAGCGTCAGATAAGTTTTTTTTTTTTGGCAGTGATTCGAGCTTGTTTTTTTAGTTATATGAGTACATAAGCCACTAGATTGAAGGTAATAGGGCTTACAACTTTGTACTGTTTCCTGGTGACAGTTGCCTGGGGTTTTTTTTTATTATTATTTGTTTGTTCGGACACCACGTGGCTGAAAGGTACACATGTGATTTGCAGTGTAGCATACTCGCGGAGTTTAGTGATATCATTTGGATTTAAGTGTATTTAATCCGCCGTGTGAACGATCTAGCCATGGTCAAAAAGACCGTAAAGTGTTCCGGGTGCGGAATGGGATGGAAAATAGAGGTTGGTACGGATGAGAAGACAGAGGAGCTGACGCCAGTGTAAGCAATGCGGAGGTTAGAGGCGAAAATGGAAATAATGATGGCTGCTCAGAATGAGCTCATGGTAAGAATCGCCGAGCTGGAAAATGCGTTTGGCGACAGAGCGGGAAAAAACGATGGCTATGGGGAAAGGCTTAAGTCAGCCGAGGAGGGGTTAGCAAAGGTAGCAAGCGACAGAGGGAACAGAGGGGTACCGACCCCTACCGTGGTAGACGCGAAGGGGGAGGAACAGGTTTGGAAAAGGACAGGTGCAAGGGTCACAGGACCTAGCTTCCGCGAAGTAGTTTTGGGAAGGGGATGGGGACAATACAGCGCAGTGGCACGCGCTAATAACCGAGGCAGTGGCCAGGTGCGGGAGAGTCCAGCAGAAAAGTCGGAACACGTGATAATCGCCGGGGACTCGAATTTAGTTAGATGCGCAGGAAGCAGTCAAAGAAAGGGTGAGTAGGCGACAAACGAGTTTTAATAGGGAAGTTCCCCGGGACATGGGATGGGATCAGTGATGAGACAAGCTAGCGCAAAACTCGCAACTAAGGCTAATGGACGTAACCTCGTGATAATCGCGGGAGGTCTAAACGACGTCTTGAATGAAGAATCAGCCGAACTAGCGACCACATTAGCGAAAGGGGTAGAGACATGCGCGCCATTTCCCCTCAGGTGCAGATAGTGGTATGCACAATACCGGAGGTACCGGTGCGTGACGTCAACCTGCAAAGAGCGGTTGTCGACGCAAACAAAGAGATATGGCATATGAGTCGAAAGAAAGGCATCGAGGTAGTGGAAATAAACAGAGAGGTGCACAGGTGGGGTGGTTTTCAAAGAGACGGAATACACTTCGATAGGAGGCTTGGTCATGAGGTGGGTTGGCGACTTGCGGGACGCGCAGTAGCTTTTTTGGGGGGCACGCGGGCCTTCGGTGCCCAGGGTAGCTTGTAATGAGGAAACAACCAGGGGGACTCTTTGACAGGCAGTATAGCGAAAAAACCAGAGAAAAGTTTAAAAGAAGGGAGAAGGCCGCGTGTTGCAATTAGTTACATTAACATGCAGGGTGGCAGAAAAAAGGAAAAATGGTTAGAGATTGAGGGACAGTTAAACAAGGAACAGATAGGTGTTTATGCGGTTACAGAAACACACCTTAGAGACTTGGAAGAGCCACCACATATTGACAATTATATTTGGGAAGGATGTAACAGGATCACATCAGAAAGGAGAGGTGGGGGTGTTGGAATGCTAATTCATAGCAGAACAAAATGGGATAGAGTGAAGCAGACGTGTTCAGAGCACCTTGGGTTTCGGGCACAGTAGGTGGAAAGAAAACGTGGCTAGGTGTAGCATACTTGTGGACGGGGAATAACTGCAGAGAAAAGAATCTGGAGATAGTGAAATGCATAAGCACCGATATTAAAGAATTTGGTCATGATGCCGAAATAATCCTTCTAGGGGACATGAACGCTCACATTCGTGACCTTGACGGATATTCAGACACCAATGGCAAGTTATTGGTAGATCTCTGCGAGCAACATAGTCTTGAGATAGTTAACGTGGGGCCGAAGTGTGAGGGGCAGATCACGTGGGAAGTCGGAAACAGGCAATCGAGCATTGATTATTGTCTCATGACAGAAGGAATATATGACAAACTTAGAGAGATGAGAATAGACGAGGAAGGCATTAACAGCTTGGGTAGTGATCATAAACGCATAATATTACAAATGGGATATAAAACTGAAATAAGAACATAGAATCAAAATTGGCAGCTTGTATCTAAATGACAAACAAATAACGAATGTCGCCGCAAGAGTCGAAGAAAAAGTAGACGAACTGCCAGGCAAAGACTGGAAGTATAGTGAGCTGCTACATATAATCACAAAAGAAATGGAAAAAGAGAAGAAAACTATTTGTTGGAAAGGAAAGAGGAAAGCCAAAAAGTTGGTGGAACAAAGAAATGCGGGAGGCGATCGAGAAGCGACGTGAGGCATCACGGGAGCACAGACAGGCAAAAAAAGAGAAGCGGCCACAGGACGAAGTCAACCAATATGGGAAATATATTTAGAGCAAAAATCCATCGTGCAGAAATTAGTGGAGGCAAAATTAAAGGTGAAAGTGAACGCTGGATGACAGAGATTCGCGAAAAGAAGAAGGCCGCGCCTAGGATATTTTGGAGCCACCTAAAAGCGCTAGGTAGGAAGTCTGTCACAATGCAACAACGTTTGGTAGATGAAGGAGGAAATCAATTGGAAGGGCATGAAGCGCTAGGTTACATCCGAAAGATAACAGCCGATTCGTTTAAAAAGGTCACCCAGGGGATTCCCCCGGTAGGTAATAGTACGCAAAGGAGTGCAACTGACGAAGATGTAGTATAGAGAATTTCAATTGGAAGAAGGCCGAAGGAAAAATTCCTAAGCGCACTACTCCGGGCTTAGAGGGGTTCCCGTCAGCCTCATTAACGAACTCGGACATAACACTAAAGAAGCACTGCTGAAAGCCGTAGAAAAGTGCTTACAGGAGCGGGAAATACCAGACAGTTGGCGAAAAAGTAGAATGAACTTAATCTATAAAGGCAGGGGAGAAAAGGATAACATTCGCTCGTATAGACCGCTAACCATTACATCGGTGCTATACAGGTTGGCGATGCAGGCAGTAGTAAAATTAAAAATAGAAGCGTGGGTAGAACAAATGATATTTTTGGGAGAACTTCAGAATGGATTTCGAATCTGACAGGCGGTTAGACGATAATCTGTTTGTTCTTACCCAGTGTATAGAAATATCGAAATAGAAACAGGCCCTTATACATAGCTTATCTAGATATCACCGGAGCGTATGACAACGTTAAGCAGGAAATTTTGTGGATATATTGAAAGAAGTGGGCATAGGGGACGACTGTATACAGCTTTTGAGGGAAATGTACCGAGAAAATACAGTTGTATAGAATGGGAAGGAATAAGTAGCAAGGACAGCGTTGAAATTAGCAAGGGGCTGAGACAGGGATGTCCTTTGTCCCCGCTGTTATTCATGCTGTACATGGTGAGGATGGAAAAAGCGCTAGAAGGTAGCAACATTGGATTTAATTTGTCACACAAACAGGTCGGCACGATGGTTGAGCAGAAGCTTCCAGGTCTATTTTATGCTGATGATATTGTCTTATTTGCGGACAGTCAAGATGATATACAGCGACTGGCAGATATATGCGGAAGGGAATGTGAGGCTCTAGGACTAGGATTTAGTGCAACCAAATGTGGATTGATGGTATTCAATGATCACGAAGACCATGCGGTCTTCATACAGGGCCAAAAAATACCGAGGGTAAGCGAGTACAAGTACCTCGGAGTATGGGTAAATGAGGGGGATAGATATATGGAGGTACAAGAGAAAGCAGTGGTAGCAAAGGGAAAGAGGAATGCTGCAATTATGAAGCACAGAGCTTTATGGGGAATACAATAGGTACGAGGTGCTTCGAGGGCTGTGGAAGGGTGTGATGGTCCGGGGCTTACATTTGGGAACTCAGTGGTTTGCATGAAGTCAGAGGTACAATCAGGATTGGATGTAAATCAAAGGACGGTGGGCCGCCTCGCGTTGGGCGCTCACGGGAAGACGACAATTGAGGCTGTAAAGGGTGATATGGGATGGACAGGCTTTGAAGTGAGGGAAGCTCAGAGCAAAATGAGATTCGAAGAGAGGCTGAGGAAAATGAAGAAGAGTAGATGGGCAGACAAGGTTTTCAGGTATTTGTATAGAAAAAGCGTTGACACGCAGTGGAGAAAGAGAACTAGGAGGCTCACAGTAAATATACGGCTAGCAGTGCGGGCGATATGGCAACAGGGAGCATTAAGCGGAAGGTCAGGGAGGCGGAGAGGGACTTATGGATTGACAGCGATGGAAAGAAGCCGGCTCTGAGTAACTACCGAAAGGGAAAAAAAACGAAATAAGGAGGGAAAGGTTTTATGATAATTCAAGGGAAGCGCTTTACTGTTTGAAGCAAGGTCGGGCTGGCCTTAGAACGCGAAGCTATAAAGCGAGATTCAGTAACGAAGACGAACACTGTACATGCTGCGGGGGAAGCTAGGGAAACGATGGAACATGTACTGATGAATGTGGCGATATTCACCCAGGTATACGTGTGGGCACGAGTCTACAGGATAGCCTTGGGTTTAGGGACAACAATGGAAAGCTGAACACGTCCGCGATAGAAATAAGTAAGAGACGGTTAGAGTATTGGTGGCAGAAGAGGTAGAGATAAAAGTACAAAATAAATAATGGGGGGGGGGGGGGGGAATAAGGTCATTCTTCCTTAAGAGGCAGAGAGATAGACCGTGAATTTATAAATATTTTTGGTATAATAAGATAGATTTAATCAATGTAGACAAGGTATTAGGCCAGCATGAAACAAGGAAGTTTTTCCTTTTTCTTCGAGCATGGTGGCAGACATGTCACCGCCCCGTTATAAAGGGGACGCTCATAGCATCCATCCATCCAGGCGCGCCACCTGGGCAGCGCTGGCTATGATAGTACAGGAATTAAGGTGACCTGTGAGCCACTAAACCCCGTTTTTAATTCGGCCTTGCCTACCTGAAATAAATATTTTTTCCTTAGTGTGGCCCATAACTGATCGTCGAAGTGGGGGCTGCGCAGGGCAGCGCGCACCTCGACGATCAGCTATGGGCCACCCAACAAGCCTGCGAGGCGGTGAAGAGGCAAGACCTCGACGTCCCCACGCGGGAGGCCTAGGCCGCGCCACTTCCTCCTCCTCCTTAGTGTGCGGCAGCGGGGGCGTAGCCAGAAATTTTTTTCGGGGGGGAGGGGGGGGGGAGTTCAGCCATACTTTATGTATGTTCGGGTCCCTGTCCTCCCAAGGTCGGACAGGGACCCGAGATCAGCCCTTCGAGCTTTCCCGACTTAGGCTGTTCGTGAAGACGTTCCTAGGGCACTTGCGGGTAAGGTGCTTACTCATCACTTCATTGCATGGTTCCCGGCGCACGAAGGCGCCGAAGTAGGGGGCTAGACAACGTTAATGAGTTGGCCCATGCCCGGGCGCGAGGTCTTGCCTGCCGCGTCGGGCACTGGTGTGCCGGCTGGGGCCGGCGGCATACCAGTGCCGACCGTTCAGGAGGCCGGCTCCCCTCACTTCAGGGACAATCTCTCCACCTTCAACTAGATCAATAGCCACTACCAGATAAGTCGGAGGGCTTTCCCCTTGCCACATCGAAATCTCACGAGGCCTCAGGCCGTGACTCTCAGGCTCTTACAAACGAACTTGTACCCCACACTATCCGTCTTCAGTAGGTATACATTGAGGTCTTCCCTCTGTGTCCCGACTGTGGTGGGGTTAGCGGTTTTAAGCACATGCTCTGGGAGTGCCCCTCTTCACAGCACCACACGGACCATCACACGGATTGACGGCGGAAGCATTTTATTCATTGCTCAAGAGTTAAGAGCCACGACTGGATTGATCAACTCCGGGCTGTCCAGAAGGCCCACGACACGGCGGTGAGGCTTGGACTTCCGTCCCAACGTAGGAGCGGCCCGCAGTCTTGCCCCTATAGAAACGGGGTGAATATTCTCCTGGACCTCAATAAAGTTTACTACCTATCTACCTACCTAAAGAAAAAAAAAGACAAAAATCAGCGCAGCTTCTTGCGTCTTGTGGTTTTCGTTCCTTCTCCGTACTTTTCCACCACCAATCTTCCAGCTGCGTTGTAGGTGGGCAGAGGAAGTGTTCACGTACTGTTGACTTACAGTGGAGGAAAATAACAAAGAGGGTCACCAGGAAGTATGCGGACGGCAGTGTAAGCGATATGGTAACAAAGGGCGTTAAGCGCAAGGTCAGGGACACGAAGAATGCTTATTGGACAGCAGCGATGAAGGAGAGAAAAAAACGGCTCTTATTAACCACAGAAAGACTATATCTGAAGGGAAACATTTCAATATAATTCGCAGGGAAGCGCTTTACTGGTCGGGTTGCCTTACAATGCGTCGTTACAAAGCGAGATACAGTAAAGAAGACGCGGTTGTTCTGAGAAAGCTAGCTAAGCAACCGACGGAGCACGACACGCCCCCGATACGTTTCGGTGGTCGCTGTATGCACCTTCCGTTGGAGTGTTCCTTCACCAACTTAAATACCACCCATTTGCCCGGGGGGAATCAAGCAGGACTAACTGTGCATTGAGTAAAGTACCCAAAATAAGTAAGTCGTTGCTGCGATCAATATTTCGAATTGGATTGTGCAAGGTTCATTTAGCGCTATACAACAAGTATAGAGGGGGAAAATGCAGCTACTAATTAGCGCTGCTAAAGTCAGCGGCCCGAGGGTTGGGAGGGGTGAGCCTCCCTATATTTTTGATACGATGTTATAACAACCGGCTGTGGTATATACATATAAAATACAAAGAAATAGTATAAAACAGTCATGGAAATGAAGCCAGTATATACTTTGCTGGAAAAAAGTGGGACACATATGTCCCACTGACTGATGAAGGTACCATCATGCGATCCCATAACCCAGTATTTGGGATGAAACGGCCGTAACAAGTGGCGAAGAGGAGCACTGCCCACTTTTCAAAAGGTATAGATGATATCAAGAAAATAATTCTTATGCATCGTCATCCCCTATTAGGCTTAGCAAAGAGCGTGGTAATTTCGTAGAGGGCTGTGTTTCGATGCTTTTATCAGTCAAGTTACTACACAAATCTACATAAACACATGATGACTGGGAGCTGAAATCGCCTATCTATAAAAACAAGAAAAAGAGGAGACTGCCTGGAATATTGAATGACAGGTTTTTTTTTACGGAACGGGGCGAAAATTCAGAAGCTTCCGTAAAAAAAATGCAACAAATTTCAAAGACATCGCGGCACTACTGTCACCTCCTGAAACCGCGGTAAAGCATTTTTTCTCGAGCTTACAAAGACTTAGGTGAGATAGCAGCCACTTAGCGTTGCGCTAATTGTGACAGCTGATGCGGGAGCAAAGTATTTCTGCAGAAGGAAAACTGGGACTTATGTGTCCCGCTGTCGCACAAAGGGCCAAGAAGGGTGCGCATAACAACGTTGTGCAGCATTCCTCAGCGCACACGATTGCACAAGGGCCCTTGCGCGCACAAAAAAGTGGCAGTAGCGGAAAGTATCGTGTGGCGGATTACAAGAAGAAAATAAAAAGGGCGGTGAACGGAAAGAAATTGCTGCTGTTCTCTATCTGCATTAGATCTCGCACCAAAAAAGAAATGTAAAGAATGCAGGCGGAAAGGTAGTACTTTCAGTACCGCGCAACGGGAAACTATCTATAAGGCCACCAATGCTTATGAGGAGACAGAGGCCTGCAAAAAGCAGCATAGAACGCGTTTTGTAGATTGTAAGGAATTGATCGTGTACCAAATTCATCTGTCTTGTGTTAAGTCATATGTCGGGAAGACGAGCCAATACCTAAGCGACCGACTCCAAGAAAATGGGAAATAACGTGAAAAAAGGACGCTAAGGGTAGCTGGCACTGTACTAAAGCACGTGTGCATGCGGCTTTTTTTCCAAAATACCACAGCGGTATCGCCACATACAGACGAATTAACAAGACTGATCATTGAAGCAGCCAAAATAGCAGAATTGGGTATTAATTGCGTAAGCACTATCCCTCTCCTTAACCGGAAAATAACTGTCATTTCTTCATGTCGCACAAGAAGTGCATTTGATAATATACACCACCGTGATTCATATTGATTTATAGTTTTTTTTGTTATGATATATATGATTAGCAATGTCTAGAAAAGATAGAATGCGCGTAATCTGTGCGCATGGCAGTTACTGTGACGAGTGAGAGTATAGTGTATGTACCCTATATGTATGTGCTTCTAATTCCAAATAAATAAATAAAATCTGGGGTTTTACGTGGCAAAACCACGGTATGATTATGAGGCACGCCGTATAGTGGAGGGCTCCGGAAATTTCGATCATCTGTTGTTCATTAACGACATTGTAGCATTTCGCCCCCGGTGAACCTATCTGCGCCTCACCTGGTGTTTCATTGCCTCCGGGATCGGCCCACTTTTGAGCAAGCGGCGATGTCATGTGATGACATCATGATGACGGCACAAGCTTTGGCGCTCTGTGACGTCAGATGATGACGTCATGCGCTATTAAGTTCACTTTTAGTACGCTGATTCACTTTTCTCTTTTGAGCAACTTTTATTACTTAGCTTGTTTCTTTTTTTTTACTATTCGTGGGCTTTCGCCTTAATACGTTGCAGCAGGGGCGTAGCCACAAATTATTTCGCGGCGGGGGAGGGTCAACGATACTTATGTATGTTCGTGCGTGCGTTTGTATGTGTGCGTGCACTATATATGCACATGCGAAATCAGAAAAAAAGAAAAGCTGTATCCCATGCGTTCACAAGTTCACTCCGACCACACTTATACCCCTGTCACACAGGGCAACTTAAGTGCACTTTGAGGGAGTGCACTTCGCCGCTAGTGTCATTTGCACGTGAACGCAGTGACACTAGCTGCAAAGTACACTTGCCGGCAAGTGCGTTCGCCAAACTCACTTCGCTGTGACGGAGTGTCTAGCCTCGGTAGCAGTGGCTTGCAAATAAATGCGCGAATGCAAAACGCGGTGATCAAGGTATTTTTAAACCATCGTTCTCGTTATTAGGAATAATGCCATGCATTCAAACAAATCATACTCTAACGAAAGACCTCGCTACTCTCGCCCTCGGGCAGTTTGCGGTCACGTCCGCTAGGGGGATGCGGGAGCACATGCCGTGCAATGGCCGCGTCCTTCGCGTTGTTTACTTCCTTGCACATGTGTAGGTCAGTCATTCTTTATCATTTGCGATGGCGTGTGCCAGGTGCCACTTTGCGATGGCGTGTGCCACGGGTGCCACTTACAACGTACCGCCGTAATCCGCCGCAGAGACGCGGGCGGATACGCCTTTGGGAGGAGCAAATTGGGAGGAGCTGCCAAATGAACACGTGCTGTCCAAAACACGTTACAAACGCCGTCCCTTCTGCACCACAACGCGTTCCGCTTCATTTTTGTTTTCATTCATCCGCCATTTTTGTTTGATATGACATCTTTGATATGGACACTTCTTGTCTCGGCTCGTGATGCTCGTGATGACCAATGATGTTATGAGTTATGCAGTTGCATATTTACTTCATTTGCGCGCAAAGTTTTATTGCAAATTATGTTCATGCCTATAAGACGCTATTAAACAGCAAGCATTGCCAAAAATAACAGATATATGTTACGCTAGATAACCACTGTTGCCACTGCTCACCAAACACACTTCTCTTTCTCGTGTAGCCACTGCCATCATTCCAAGCCAGTGACACACTTCTCTTGCTCGTGTAGCGTAGCGCGCCGTGCCACTCGCTCAAAATGACATCTGTGAGCGTAAGTGCACTCGCTCAAATGCCACTACATTTGCACAAGTGTGACCGGGGTATTATATACCATCAGGTATTCACTCCAACCAGCAGGCATAAACGTATCAACGGGTGCTCTCGAATCTATTCGCTCTCGTTGAGACACAACTACGACCAGCAGTAGCACTTGAGGCTTTTATTGTCCAATCAATACAACGGTGAGCTTAGAAAAATCGTCCAATGGAGTCATTCTGAAGCCGCAGCTATGAGTGCGGCGGCGCACGCGGAGCTGCGAATGCAGCTGGACGGGAACGGTAGCAGTGGTAAAGTGGCGTTTGCAAGTACATAAATAAACAAACATAAATAAAATGTTCCGACGGCTGCATTTAAATCCTGAGCATTCATTACAGAAGTACGATGCTCTAACCACTTCGCCACAGGACTCACTTGGCGGAATAGAAGACTCGAATGTCCCTCGAGCAAGCCAGCGAGTTGAAACTATAAACACATTTTACAACACTGACAGTTTGCCATCGGCCTCACCTTGTGCACCTACGCGACATCGAGGATGCGAGGCCTGCCGCGCTGTTAGTGTCTCTCGACCGCGCCGACGATTTTTTCAAGTTGTTGCTATATATCGCTAAGGCAATAAAATCCTCAAGTGTTTCTACAATAGAAAAAAATATATACTCAAGCGCTCACTTTCAAACGTTTATATCTGTTAGTTGTAGTGCATTGAACTTGTGAATGCATGAGGTATACGGCTCTCAATGCGTGAGATAGGATCTCTCTGTCTACAGTCAAACTTCCGTTGTCGGATGAGGAGGAGGGACGTTTGACTGTGGTATCCAGCTGCACCTTCACGTTTTCTTCTTCTTTTTTGTTTTCTTTTTCGCGCACATGCTCCCTCTTGTCCTCTCCCATTGAAGGCGAGGAGGTGGAGCAAATCGTACCAAAAAAAAAAAAAAAAAAACGCTGCTAAGGAAAGTAGTCGTCCACAAGCCCAATAATGTCCAAACGATATTCCTTATCTGACGATTTCTCCTCACATCAAACGTCCATCTTCCCGTGGGCTTCTCTTTTGCATGAACACCAAGTATCGCATGAAGGGTCAGCAGATACTTCCACTTATGTTAAAGTACACTCCTGCAGGCATAGAAGCTTCGCGTGCACGCGTTGTGTTTGTATAAGACGCGCTTGCGAGCGTTTGTGGTCCGGGTTCAGTTCCATCCCACCGCTGCCACCAGTTGTTGTGGCGCGGGGTTGCGTTGGACCCAGACTCCGTTTGGTAGTGTGACTGAGCTTTCGGGTTGAGGAATTGATGCTCGCAAGTTGGGAAAACGAAAACAAGTTGAATGACACTTTTTACAAACTTATTTACATAGTGAAAGATTAAGAGTTCAGCGACGAGCGAGGTGGATGAGCCATTAACCCAGGGCCCATGAGCGTCTTGTCTCACTCAGCACCGTCGTTATAACACCTCAGGCTGGCTCCTCCTTCTTGGTTGTAGCCAATCACACACACCAACACGACACCACCCGCCAGGACGCCAGCCCATAACACACTGCCGCAGATGGGTCGTTGCACTCGCTGATGCAGCAAAGTTCCTGCGATCAATGACGCTCACTTGGGGTCAGGCCTGGAGAACGGGATGTCGGGCGAATTCCTCCGCCTCTCCCCAGAACGGCAAGAAAGGGTTTACGGCGACCTATAATTGCTCTTGCAAAAACACACGAGACTGGTCGGCGCCGTAGCATCCCAAACAAGCCACAGCGGCCCATTTTGAAGGCGGCGCCAGCTTTGACGTCGCCCCGCTGTTCATCGACGTTCGCACCATTCTCTTCCCTTTGTGGGGCTGCTCCTCGCCGCGGAAAGCGAAAGCCCGGATCCGACAACGATCAAGGTGCCTCGAGTTGTGTGGGAATGCACCGCCAGCTCACTCGCCAGTGACAGTCATAACAGCGTGTGCAAACGATGTGAAGGCAGGCTTTTGCTCAAAAGTACGTAAAGGCTGACGAAAAACTGTAAATTATGCTGTGAAAGACTTGTTGTATGCTGTGAGTATATGCAGTGACGTGATAGTATATACGACAGGAACACTATTTTTCGTTTTTTTTTTTTGGGCTGCCTACATGTTACGGGGAGTATTTATTCGGTGGTTAGCGTTCGTCAAGCTAAACTGCACGGAGCGCACACGTTTAAAGACCATTAGTTATTATGGTTGCCCAGGTCCTAGCGGAATGGCGCTCAACCCCCTACGGGGAATCGGCCATGAATCGTACGGCAGTAGAACTTGTGAAAAGAGGAAGGAAAGAAAAAAAGGAAAAAATTAAGAAAAAGAAGAAAAATGCTAGAAAGAGAGTTTCTAGACAAAATAAAATATCTGAGTGGCAATTTTGCTTTCTTTATAGAATGTTAATATAAAAGAGTGAAATTTCTTTTATCTAATTAGTATGACAGTCTCTTTGATGAATTTATAAAATGAAATATGGCAATACATATGTCCCTGTTGCAGTGACCCAGTGCCGACAAAGATGGAGCCCAAGTTTTCGAAGAGGAGTTTGCAAAAGTCTTTGCCTTTTGTTTTCATATCGGCAACATTCTGTCAAGAAGTGTTTTATGGTTTCTGCTTGATTACAATAATAACGTTCAGGGGAATGAGCGAATCCAGATATGTGCAAATAAGAATTTAGTGAGAGTATTCTGGCATTTCATTGGCGGTGACATCACCCTCGGTCGGAAAAGCACCATCGCGGTGTTTATTATGTGTGAAATGGCACGTCACCGTTGTAAGGCGCATCACTGTTGTAAATTTGGATGTCATTCGGGACGCACAATATATATATATATATATATATATGTGTGTGTGTGTGTGTGTGTGTGTGTGTGTGTGTGTGTGTGTGTGTGTGTGTGTGTGGTGTGTGTGGTGTGTGTGTGTTGTGGTGTGTGTGTTTGTGTGTGTGTGTGTGTGTGTGTGTGTGTGTGTGTGTGTTGTGTGTGACGCTATGAATGAGAGACGGGCCGTGGCTCATACGCCATACTTTTATTCCATTCACGCGCTCACTTCTTCATCGTCGGCTTCTCCTGACTGGCCTCATACGTCACATGATTCCCCCTCCCCCGAAAGAAAGCGAACATGATATATGACACGACAAAAGGGGAATAGCGAGAGGTCCGCATGTGAAAAAAGCAAAATCTCTGGGAAGGTCCATGTCACAACTGAGTTCTATAACCTCGCCAGGACTTTAAAACAGGGTTCAGCAGTCCGGTGATGTACAGCACACAACTCTGGTGGGCGAGGCTGGCTGTTCCACATCGGATGAGATAAGCTTTCCCGGCGGCTGGATGCTGATGAAAGCACAGCTTGAGTCCTCGTGAGAAACGAACAAGGTTGGGATACCCTGTAGCTTCGGCAGGTAGGGTGTCGTAGGCGTTGGATTCTTTGTCGTGGCAGTTTGCGTGTTGTTTGATCGAGGATGACAGGGTGACGTTTTTGTTCTTGTGGAGAACAATGGGTAGCTTTGTGC
This sequence comes from Rhipicephalus sanguineus, assembly GCF_013339695.2. NCBI lineage: Eukaryota > Metazoa > Arthropoda > Arachnida > Ixodida > Ixodidae > Rhipicephalus > Rhipicephalus sanguineus. Next base: position 169,441,821 of record NC_051176.1, read on the forward strand.
CTTTTTCGTTGTTTTCCTAGGGGCAGAAGGCGTTCTTTCATAGGCAGATGCTTTACGTCTTGAATTTGTCTTCGGCTTAATAATCTTGTTTTCGGACGTCCTTCAGTCCGCGAGTATGCTTCGGATGAAGTTTTCGTTCGTCGTTGTCCTTGTCGCAGTATCTGTTGTCGCCTAAGTTGGTCACCTCGCTTGTGCTGGATTTGTTGATGTTGCTGTGGAAATTGTTGATGGTCTTCACCATTCGATGAGCATACACTGTTCGTGGTCTCAGCGTAATTCACTGGTGGTACGTAAGCATGCTCCATGTCAACCGAAGTAAGAACTGCCTTGACGTTTTTATCCTTGCGGGTTATATTGAATGTTGTCTCATCATTGCTTTGACTTTTGGGCTTGAGAGCACTGGGCGATGATATCGCGGAAGACATGGCTTGGGCAGATTGCGATTCAGAATACTTTCTCTTTGCGGAACTATTGAGCTAAGCACTTCTGACTCATAAACACGTCCGGGTGGCTCGTGGCTTGGTCGAGTGTTTTCCCGATTCATCAGTTCCTCCATTGTGAACGTAGCGAGCTTTAGAGGAGGCCGGTGTGCGTTATGAGCAGTCGAGGAGCCACATGATGTGAAACCAGGTGGTAGTCCACGTATGCCAGACGAGTAGTGAGGCCCATCGGGTAGTTGAATATTGGCTTGATTTTTGTAGCAGAGTGGAGAGGTAGGAGATGGTGATCTTTGCGCAGATGGGAAACGTGGTGGAAGGTCGGTTCTTGTGAGAAAACATCTTGGGTGACTTTCAGTCAGCTGATGCTTTGATTTGTCTTGTGGGAATGGCAGATTCATGCTCGGTGTTCGAATGCATGAAGAGTGCTTGTGAAAATGACGACTGAGTGCGACTGTCCGCAGATGGTGCGTTATAAGCAAGTCTTCATCGTAGTCTTTAAATCGGGTGACCATAACTTCTTTGATTTTTGTCCACGACTCATTGTTTTCGAAGATGTGCGTGAGATAAAATCGGAAGGCCTCACCAGTGACGTATTCGTTGAAGTTGGTGACCATCTCCCTTTCCGACCATGATGCAGCGGAAGCGTGGCGTTCGAAGAGGTTGAACCAACCCTCCACGGGTCTATCGTCCGCTGATCCGGCGTACTTGGGGATGTCAAGGTCCACCGATGATGCCGCCATGAAGCTAGTCACTGAATGCTGCTAGGATGTGCTTCGGTGGTCCATGTATGGTCACGGCGTCTTGTTCAGAACTTCGTCGATAATGCGTGGGTGATGAAGTGGCTGCCAGGTCTTCATCCTGTCGACTTGTGTGTGCTGGTCTGGCTGATGAGGCAACCCTTTAGGAACATGACTCTGATCTTCTTCGCAAGTTGATGTGATGTCCACTGGGTAGCTGGTGCACGGGGGGCTGTTGTGTTGCTTGTCAGGCAGTGAAGACTTGGTCAATTGTGAATGCGTGTCGCTTTGCATAGCTATCGAGCTGAAAACATCCGACGAAAAACCCTGCTCTGGAAAGTGGTGGTGTGGTCTGGCTTCGTACAGGCTCCCCAGCTCGTTAAGAGTGAATGCAAGCGTCTTTTGAGGTGTGTCGTCAGGTTTATCGGTAATATTGACGTGAGGTGATGCCAAACCAGATTCTGGGCCATGCATACGACACGAGATGTCAAGTGCACTTGGGGCTTCAGTAATAATAAACCGTTCACCGAAGGTAGTTGTCTGAAAGAAGCTTGTGTCATCAGAAGTCACACCTGCGCTTTTGTTTTCATTGTTGGAACTGGTGCTGTATGGTGAATCCACATCGCTTCGACATTCCGGTGGTTGAGCGCTGGAAGTTACCGCAACAGACATGGCTTGACCCAATTCCGAATCTTTGTCTTTTTGCGGAATAACAGAAACAAGCTCTTCTGATGCTTTCAACTGAAGAGAAATGTCGTGGCTTGGTCGATTACTTTCCCGACGGGTCAGCTCATCTGTCGTGAACGTAATGACCTTCTGATGTATGTGGCAGTTGTTACGAAGAACATAAGAGCCACTTGATGCAAAGCCAGGTGGTGCGTCACGTATGCGAAACGACGAATCAGCTGCATTGGGTGGTTCAATAACGTCTCGTGTAGCTTGGTGCAGCGCAGAGGTAGAAGATGCCGATTTTTGAGCAGATGAGAAGCCCGGTGGAAGGCTGGGTCTTTCCGGCAAAAGCCATGGTTGCGTTTTAGTGAGCTGGGGCCTTGCTTTGTCTGTTGAAAATTGGGCATTCATTCTCGGCATTCGAATGCGCTTTCTGTTATCAGAACGTTCATAACTTGGGGCCATAGGCAACGATTTTCTCACATGAGGCTTTGTTTGGGAAAAATGCTTGCTGCGTGAAGGTTCTTCGTTACTGTGACGAGCGAGTTGAAAGGCCTCCAACTGATTGGTTATGGTCAAGTCTTCATCGTATTCTTTAAATCGAATGGTCATTTCTTCTTTGATTTTTTTCCAAGATTCATCGTTTTGAAAGATGTGTGTGAGGTAAAATTTGAAAGCCTCACCGGTGACGTAGTTGTTGAAGTCGGCGACCATGTCCCGTTCCGTCCATGATGCAGCGGTAGCATGGTGTTCGAAGAGGTTGAACCATTCTTCTACCGGTCCATCGTCCGCAGATCCGGTGTACTTGGGGATGTCAAGGTCATTCGATGGTTCGGTCATGATGCTGGTCGCTGTGTTCAACAGGATCTGCTTCGGTGGTCTGCATGCGGTGAAGGTGTCTTGCTGAGGTCTTTGCTGATGTGCGGCTGATGAGGCGGCTGCCAGGTCTCCATCTGTCGACTTGTGTGACGCTATGAATGAGAGACGGGCCGTGGCTCATACGCCATACTTTTATTCCATTCACGCGCTCACTTCTTCATCGTCGGCTTCTCCTGACTGGCCTCATACGTCACACACACACACACACACACACACACACACACACACACACACACACACACCACACACACACACACACTCACACACACACTATATATATATATATATATATATATATATATATATATATATATATATACATATACATATATACACACAGACACACACACACACACACACACACACACACACACACACACACACACACACACGCTATTACTACCTATTCAGTAGTGAAAGTCAGTAGTCTGATGCTTCTCACGCAGGTTCACGATTAAAAGTGGACCATTCTCTTTCCTATCGGATACGGAGACTATCAGTGGCTTACTATAGAGTGCGGTCGTGTGCGTAACATTCGTTGTACACGACATTCGTTGTTGCCCGACTCACCTTTGGGGATTTTGTCCAAGTGTCCATAAAAAGCGAAGAACACCCACAGCACCAAAACAAACACTTCCTTTTTAACGTTTCTCTATTAACGCGTTCTTACAAATTGAAAACGCAAAACAATATTTTTTTTCCCAGCCAGAATTTCATATTTTCTCGAAGATTAATCATTGTTAGTATAAGACCACAATGTTGAACACACCGCAAACGTTTCACTATTTGAAACTGTACACCAGTCTGAACATTGAGGGGGTAGTATCAGAATTCTGGCCTTCTTTCGACGCAGACTTCGTTTAACTTTGAGTAATGATTGAAGAAAGGTATACGTCGGCTGGCATCCAAAGCTCCCTCGATCGTTCTGAAAGTGCACTGCGCTCGTTACAGTGAGCAGCAGTTGCGCACTGCAGACGAAAAACGAGGCAAGAAATAAATTAGTTTGTAAACTTGCCGTATACTGTTTTATTCATGTATCTTGGAATAAACACGGCAGTTATATCAACACGCACCAGCACAACACCTTTAAGCACCACAAAAAAACATTTTTTCTATCTCTGTTTAGAGAGAGATCACATATGTACACAAAAATAGTTCACTGTTATATTTTATATAATATACTCTATCCATGGTTAACAAGTAATTAACACAACAATGGGGGCGGACAGGAAAAAGAGAAAGAGTGCCGGAGAAAACATACTTTAACGGGTGTCGACATTTCGGAACTTCATTAAAAGTGAAGCATACCCTCACCTCGACGATGTCCGCTTTCTGCAGTAAAACACCGACCCTTAATTTAACGGCAGGTGCGCATTGATATGTTTCAGAGATTACGTATTCGACCACCCGCACAGAAAAAAAAAAGCGAGTTTATGCGACCCTTCTGGATGTAGTGGCAAAGTGTGAGACCGTGAGAATGACGTTCGACACGGGCAGCAACGCGATCTAGAGAATTAGAGCGCCCCATCGCAGTCTGCGCAACACTCGCTTTCCGAGCTCCAGAGCGCGCCGGACGCTTTTGTGAGTTGGGGGTGCTGCCCTGCGTGCATTCAGATGCAGCCGCGCTCGCTTGCCAACAAGTATGACTCAAGGAACACTCTGCCTGTGCCACGTCGTCACAGCTGCGCGTGCTTGTTTGATGTCAGGCGGGTATTTCTGTTGACGTCACGCGAAACTTCCGCAGCGTAGCAGAACGCCCGCCGCGTGCGTGCAGGCGTTCGTTCGCTGAACTCGTTTACAAAGGCAAGATGGAAAGGGTGGGGGGAAGGTGCCGCAACGATAAACGGCGAACTTATTTCGGTGAAGTCAAGATTGCTGTACGCTTGGGACGTCAATTCTACGAATGAGTTGAGAACTTACTTAAATGAGATCAGTTGCATGGTGTTGACTCCAGTGGTGGCTATACAGAGAGGACTAATTAATGCGGCGTCGTGCAAAGCAACTTGAAAGCCCACATCTCTGGCATAGACTCTTCGAAAGAAAGATCTCGTCTTCTGAGTACAAAGCCGTGCTTACTTGTTCTTGATCGTATACGACTTGGCCGTAGGAAGCTAGGAGCGAATTGCACCACAGTACAAGTAAACTGATACAACGACAGACACACCGGATTCGCGTAAGACTGAACTGCCTGGCAAGACACATCTGTCTGTGAGGCATTCTATAATCTCGTTAATTTTGACAAAAGTACTTTTGTGATGAAAAGCGGGGTTATTTGCAAGACAGTCGACTGATATTGTCTCCCAGATATATACCTTTATTTGTTAATGACTTTCAACATTCATCTGCGTCTACAATATCGAATATGAGTAACTGTATAGTGCTCAAGGCGCAGGGGCGGAGGAGGCGTAAACTTCGAGTTGTTGTTGAAATGATAACACGTTGCAATAAGATCATTCAGCCACCTCTTCCCCTAAGAGTCCCGCATACAGATGTGACGCTGACATTACAAAGATGTAAGCCCTTTTCCGATTCCAAAGTGGAGGCAACCAGCTTCGCTCTGTGAATTTCAGAAACCAAACGCTGTTCGCGAGAAGCTCCGTCCCTGGTGTTACAAGTTCCTGTAAATTCCGCGTTCCCATTTGACGAGTTGTTACCCCGGTCTGAAATAATAAGAAACTCGGAAGCACAGTCATTCAAGAGTCCTGCCGGTGCGCGCCCCCTGCCAATGTTGAGCGGCCCTGGCAGTTGCTCATGCACCTCTGACTTTTGCGAAAGACACTTTTAAACGGCGGCATTCCGACGACGAATGTTTGAAACCTGGGCACCCGAGGACTCTCGTGTGTCTGCAGTTTCGTAACCTCGTCAGAGTACACTCTAACCGCGTCTTCGGTACATGTCACGGCACACCATTGTTGACGAAGGTACGTGCGCGGTGAAAACGAGTTGTAAGTCGCGCGCTGTTGCCTTATATGCACCCGCGCCGCCTTACCGCAAAGCGTTCAACAAAATCTCATCGCCCCGAAGTCTACTCCAGCCCTTTAAAAAATTGCAAATAGCAAAAGATAATTTTTTTTGAAAGACTTGGTGATTGTGTGTGTGTAAATAACGTTGTCCGAGTGAGAAAGGCACGTATCACCATTGTGCATCGGCGTCCGCGATGCGCATTTTGATCTTTTCGCGATGTCACAAAAACCGAATGCTTCTTCTAAATGTTCCACGAGCGATGAGCTGTTTCTTAAACTACCGTTGGAACCTTTCATCGTCTTCTGCGCTCGACATGCTATAAACGATTTCGTTGCCTTCTCTGTCAGCTGAGACATGCCGACTATATTTAACTCTCACGCGCTGCTCGGAGGGCGCCACGTCTGCCCCATGCCTTATACTTAAGTAGAGGGACCCGTTATAATAATAATAATAATAATTGCTGGGATTTTACGTCCCAGAACCACGCTATCACTGGGAGCTGTCCCGTCATTAGTGAGTAATAGTTAAGCGGCTCAGCGGACCAGCGAGCCCAGCGGAAGAGCTGAGAGATCAGCGGAGCGCGAGAAGAAAGGAAGAGTAATAGCTAAGCGGCTTAGCGTCGCCCCGCTCGTTGAACGTAGAACGCACCTCGCGTTCCGCTGTGGAGTCAGTTGAGCGTAGCGTGAAGGTGCGTCCACTTGGTTTCGCCGTCGTTTTGCAGCCAAGCTGACCGCGTCTCGACAAGACGCGCTTGCGAAAAACGCGAAATGTATGCAGTTCTCTGCACGTCTGTGAACACGCGATCAAATGTAATCTGTACGGAAAAGATGTCAAAGTAGCACCTATACTTTCTCAAGTTTATTGTGTCTTCTTGTCTCCAATTTCGAAATAAAAGAGCAACACGAGCTTTCGATGATTTGAATCCACTTTAGGTCATCTCCAAATGCCCTCGTCTTCAGAGGTCTTCTTATGTTGAAAATCAACGCCGGGACTTTTTCGCCTGGAGCAGAGCGAGCGCTATGTTGGCGGGAATCGCCGACAACATGCCGCTGCCGCTTGTGTTGGGGGTAGGCCTCTTGTCTCGCGAAAACGCTGGTCCGCTGGCCACGCTCCGCTGAGCAGAGGATACCAGCGGCTGAGCGGTCCGCTCCGTAAAAACGCTGATGGCCCCAGCGTGCCGCACATGCGCAGTTGGCATCTCCGCTCGTGCGCTGGGCCCGCTGGCCCGCTGAGGCGCTTAGCTATTACTCTCTATTGTTAAAAGTGCACGGTTATGGCCATACTGGTTCATGACGATAATGGCGGCTTAACACTGATGTTGCATTTCAAGAACTGTTTACTTCCCACCCACAGAAAGCCGGATACCAATGACAGGCCGTTGTGAGAAGCGCGTCATCGCTTCATTTTCATTCTTTCCATACATTGTGAAGCTTGCTTCTTTGGGACTCGACCAATAGAAAAGCCGGGGGAGGTGCTACGGGGAAACATCGCTCCCCTCAATGCCGCCTAATGGAGAACTCTGCTCACGCCTATGTATACTAGACCAAGCCAGGAGAACGAGTAAAGGGCAACATTTCAGCAGCAAGCATTGATGACAGTCAGGAAAGGGAAATGGGTGGGCTGTATTTTGAACGAACGATCTACAGGGTCCACATGACTGGCCGTTCATCACGTAAAAACGTTCCAGCAGCGATGGCGGTGCTTATGGCGGTGTGTTGTTTCACTCTATATAGACACTGTCAGCGTTTAAAAAAAAATGAAGGAAAAAAAGTTCGCGGTGCACGAATTAACTTTAATTTTCCCGAGGCCTGGGCACGCCGCCTGAAATTCTGAGTTGAATCGTGGCACTTGCTGTACGCAGTCGGGGACAAAATGCAAAAACGCTTGCATGCGCTTAGCTTTATAGATGCACGATAAAGAACCCCGGGTGGTCAAAATTAATCCGGATACGCCCTCTCCGGTGTGCCTCACAACTACCTCGCAATTTTGGCACGTAGAACCGCAGAGTATTTCTGTACCTTTCTTTGCTCGTAAACAATGCAGACAGTGACTACTTTTCTCGGAACGCGCATCCCGTAAACTTTCGGGCTCAACTTACGATGCACTTACGCGCGTGAAGGCAACAGAGTGTTCGAGCGCAGCGTTATCTCTCATTCTAAAGAGACAGGGCGTGCAAACACGGACACAAGAAAGAAGTCGGGACACCACAAAGGCCGGCGTTTGTGGTGTCCTGACTTCTTTCTTGTGTCCGTGTTTGCACGCCCTGTCTCTTTAAAATGAATACTTACCAACTAACTCAGCTCTCGGTTATTCTAAGTTATCTCTCACTCTGCCGTCGGCATTTCTTCCATATGTCAGGTTCGCGCGTGCTGGGTGCTGCGTCAGGCACGTCTAGTGCCTTCGCGGCGAGAATCGGCGAGCACGTGCGACTATATGGAGCGATATCGATAACGGTTGAACGACAGAGCCGCGCTAAAACCACTCTTAACCATACTCCGTGGTTCAGGAAGCTGCTTCGAACCAGTAGAGTTTTCACTGTCGCGGGAAGTTCATTTTACGTTGTATCATTTACAGCCGTTTACACGCCCTGAAGGACGTAGTAACGGTCATGTCTCATTGATGTATACGTGAATATATTTTAAGATTTATAGCCTTTCGCTTTAATATTTTTTTTCTGACGAACGCAAAGTCTGAATGTGGCATATAGGGCGAAATTCAAAGTTGGACTAAGCATTTAAAATGTACGATCAATTACCACCACGTATTTACCGCTCCATATATGACTTGCATGAGGTATGGAATGGGCAGACGCATGGAATTGGCAGAAGTGTGGTACGAAACTGTCAAGTTGCAGCACGTCAATATCAGCATGAGAATTATCTTGCACAGGCACACCAACGTTTACCGCATTCCTTCCTTGCAATACCGAGATCATACGGCGCATATTCTTCGAATTATTATCGAAACTGGCATGCCAATCAGAAGTCACGCTGTTGTGAAACCTACCCGCCATGTTACAGTTTAGTGGCACCTTCGCCCGAGGCGGCCGCATTTCGATGAGGAAGAAATGCAAAACCGTCCGCGTACTTGGATAATAGCGCTAGTTAAAGAACCCCATGATGGTCAGAATTAAGCCGGATTTACCCACTACGGAGTGGCTCGTATTCATATCGTGGTTTTGGCACGTAATATTCCATACAGGATTGTTTGAGATACTGTAAAACCCCAGCCCCATAATGCATGTAGTAAATGAAGAGCAACAAAGCTTGCGTGTCTCCAAAATACGTACAGCGTATCCCAGAGTCATACACTTTTGGACAGATCACTTTTTTTACTCTATGTGCGCAATGAGTAGCACAGTTATTATACAAATCGAATTCCGGGGCTTTACATGCCAGAAGCTCCTAATTTATCCTGTAGCATCTACACGGTTTCTTAACTAGAGTCTAAGTACACGGGTGCTCTTGCATTTTGACATCAGTGAAATGCAGCCGCTGTGGCCGGGAATTGATCTCGCGTCGTCAGCAGCGACCACGACGTGCGGGTAGTGTGTGTAAACCTTGCCTGCACGTATGCGTTACGACGGGCATCAATTTTAACAGCACTTGATAAGTGGCCCTTGAGTGAGGAAGTCGGCAGGTTTTAGAAGGCTAGATCCGCCTTCAGCTGGCAGCCCTCTCCTTCCGGAGAATGTCGCGATTTCTATAACAACCAGTTAACTGGAGAAAAAACTCCATCAGAGCTAGTTGGTTCACATTTGAGGTGTGCTGAAGTGGCGCGATGGGACAGAAACGTACACGGTCAGCGCGAGCTGTATACATCTGTCCTCAGCCATCGCGTTGCCTCAGCGCGCACATTCAAAAGGTAGACGCGCGACTCGATAAAAAAAAATAATGATAATGCGAACGTGTGTACTGCCACTCCTGCGCCAAATCATCCGCCTTCCAGGCGCGTGGACTCCTTCGCGCGCCCGCCATTATAGCAAGACTGCCCACACGCTCTGTCGTGCCTCGAGCTTAAATCAGGGTGTCGGAACGGAACGAAAACCAGAAACGAAAAACGAAAAAAAAGCGATATTTTTGACCGGAACGGAAACGTAACCGAAACTTTATCTATTATTTCGTTCCGGAGTGAAACCGAAATTTTTTCAATCGTTTTTCGGTTCACGAGAAAACTTGGCAATCCCGAACTGAGGTCATGCAACGTGAGCGATTATGCACATCTCAGAGTACAGTTTTAGCGCGTACCTCAGGCAAAATACCAAAGGAAAGATATGTTGAAATTGTGCGAAAAACGAAAACAGTGGCAACCAGATATGTTTATATTAACGCAAGTGGACTTTTGCGCGCCTGTCAAGCAGGCCAGCGTGGAGAGGGCATAGTCGGCACCGAAGTTTGTTACAGCGAAACCTGTTATGACATCAGAACAGCCGATCTTGGCACCATCCGCCGGTGTTCGTAACCGCTATCGCGTGAAATAAGAAAAAAAATGAAATGAGAAACAAATTTCTAGAATCCGAATGGATTTTAACCCGCGCCCTGTGCGTGGCAGTCGAGTATCCCTCCACAGTGTCACGCTGCTGCTTGTAACTTCTCCGCAAAAATACTCTACACAGGCATCATGACGGCCAAGGAATCGTGTTAACATATGTTATATAGCGTGGCAGAAGAGTAAAATAGCAACATGGCGTCACACAATGCGAATTGCTCAAGGAGTCAGTCGTTGAATGCTTTCAACCCGTTACAAAGGGCTCAGCCATAATTCTTCATCGTCATTAGCCACAGCACAAAGTGCACATAGTGCCTCACAGATGTGTAGCAGGTACTACGATTCTCCGAAGAATGAAGAAAAATGGCATAGTGGGTGCTTCGCTACTACAGAAAAATTATGATTTATGGCGTAGTGGGTACTTTGCATGTCTACTTGTATTAGTTTCCCCAAGAAAGTATAGAACGGGCTCTAGAAAGGCTGTTGTTCCAGCTTACGCTGTGACTGTGCTGCGTGTTCCGCGCAGGCTTGGCGAATTTTTTTATTCAAATCAGCGGCCTCGCACAGAGAGTGCACTCACTGACGTGCTGCTTTTGAGATCGTGCTCGCTCCCTTGACACAAAGCATTGAGCCCGCTAAAAAAAAGTCGTAATTGACTTTTGATAAAATAAATATTACGACTTTGAAGGGTATAGTACTGGTTTGTGCTAGTTGGTGGGAATTCGTGGTAGAGTTTCTTCCACTCCTCTGAAGAACGTAGAAAGAACGTGTTTTACCTCTCTCCCACTTTCTTAATTAAGCGGAGGGCAAGTAACTATATAACAAATCCCATATTTTTATGAGTACTTTAAATTCAAATTTTTGCATAAAAAAAAACGTTACGAACCGTTACGGAAAGTTTTTTTTTTTTTCGTTTCGGAACATAAACGGAACGAAACTTTTTGCGGTTGAACGAAACCAAAACCGAAACAAAAAACATTTCGTTCCGACACCCTGGTTTAAATCGTTGGAAACGTGTATGCAGTGGCGTAAATCCAGAAAAATCACAAGGGGGGACACACATCTTGATATATATATATATATATATATATATATATATATATATATATATATATATACCGAAACAACAAAGGGTTTCTAGGTCCGGTGAAATATTCACAGTGAAATTGCTTCGCACGCGCGTTTGTTTGCTGTTTCTGTATATATATATATATATATATATATATATATATATATATATATATATATATATATATATATATATATAAATGAAGGAAAGAAGTGTTAATTTCAAGGGCTCGTTTTCTTTGTTATAGACAATATTAATGAGAACTAACAGACAATAATGCCAAGGAAAGTATAGGGGATGTTTTTAGTAGTAAATGTAAGGTAAATGTGAAGAAAGAAAAGTGGACGAAAAGATAGCTTACCGCGGGCAGGGACCGAACCTGCGACCGTCGAATAACGCGTCCGATGCTCTACCAACTGAGCTACCGCGGCGGCCATCCCCCCGTCCACTTTATAGGGTATATATATAGATAATTTTATGAAATAAAATTAAATGACGAGCATGGGTTCCCAGCTCTCGTAATTGGATTGTTCTATTGAGTCTTCTCTGAAACCGGTCCAGCGGCAGTTGTGAGTTCAATAGTCTCACACAGCCGAGGGGTTCTGTATACAAGTACCCACAAAAATGTAAACGGGCATTAAAGAAAGTTGAATGCACTATACATAACTGTCAAACAATTCAAATACATGATCTTGGTTGAAACAGCGCTCACGAAACGTCGACTAAGTATAAGAAAACACAGGGCAGGCGTTGACTCGCAACTAGAGTTTATTAGGAAAAACACGCATATATATAAGTGATGTGCAACATAAACAAAACAACAACTAAAAACACCAAAAGCGAAGAAACCAAAGAAGCCTCAGGCAAGTAAAAGCAAAAGAAGCAGGTATCATACTCTGCAGGTGCTGCAAAGGTAGAAAAATTCTGCGTCACTCAGCGAAATCGATGGCATGCTAACACACTTATCTCCTTTTCTTCGAATGTGGAAGGCCTCGATCACTTCCCTTGCTACCTGCTCTTTATGATGCGATAAAATCATTGTGTCACTGAAGAAGGGTGCGCAGCCGCATTCGTGGCAATGAGCGGCGAGAGAAAACGGCTTTGTTTCTGTCAATGATCGTTCGTGTTCACGAAGACGAACGTTAACGCATCTTCCGCTTTGGCCAATGTAACGCAGAATTGACGAGTGACGCAGAATTTTTGTACCTTTGCAGCACCTGCAGAGTATGATACCTGCTTTTTTTTTCTTTTTTTTTCTTTTACTTGCCTGAGACTTCTTTGGTTTTTTCGCTTTTGGTCTTTTTAGTTGTTGTTTTGTTTACGTTGCACATCACCTATATATATGCGTGTTTTTCCTAATAAACTTTAGTTGCGAGTCAGCGCCTGTCCTGTGTTTTCTTATACTTCGTCGTCGTTTCGTGAGCGCTGTTTCAACCAAGATGAACGCATACCAACTCGCTCAAGCTTCCGTTCTTATGCAAATACATGATGTTTGAAAGATAAATTTCAAAGGGGGACACTTGCAAGGAGTGCCCCCCTTAGTCTAAACACAAGGGTGGTCAAGACCACCCTGACCCCCCTGGGATTTACGCCACTGAGTGTATGTATAGTACATGCACAAAGGATCGTAAGATCACAAGAAAAGGCTGGAGGACAACAGCGCCGACACCGCTCGACCTTGCATGCCTCTAAGCGGCAACGAGCGACAACGCGAGTCATTGCACGTCGTTTGCGGCACCGATCAGCAACAGAACGAACTGCAACGAGGCTGGCGACCACGGAAGAGAGCAAGGTTCGCTCGTTCGGCCAATGAACGCTAGCCCCGGGCGGCCCGCAACAACGCCCCGAGCCGAAACGGAGGCTTGGCGTATCGCCCAGCAGGCTTTGCCTCGATCGCAATGCACCTTCCTCACGTGCTCGCACTGTGCTCACGCGCCGAACCACTTCAGCATATCAGCTGCGACCATTTAGAACCGCCTGACCGAGGAAAGTATACTGAGAAGGCAAACAATCGCTCGACTTATCGGGAGTCAAAAAGTATCGATACCTGCTTGCGCGCACTGCCAGAAAAACTCATAAGTGGAAAAAAAAGAGAGAAAAAGACATTCGTGTCAGCTTCTTCTTTTATTTCTTTTGCAGGCGCAGAGTAACGAAGAAAAAAAATGCTTGGCTATCTACAGGTCATGCGGATCCCGCCTGCGACGGAGATAATCGAGTGTGCTAATCGCCCTGCAAAGATTTTGCTAAGTGGTGTAACTTCTCTGCAGTGTGAAATTCTAGAAAACATTCTCGTTCGCGCTCAATATCCGAAGTGCGACAGTGCGGGGGTTGTAGGACATGCGCGTTACAAATGTTTCAGGTGTTATCTGCCGCCAACCACTTGATAGACGTTGGATTTCCCCACGCAGTAATAAAATATGGCAATTCATTACGTTACAAAGTGCGAATCTGAATTTAGAAAATCGCGTTTACCAGGTGTGTGTGTGTGTGTGTGTGTGTGTGTGTGTGTGTGTGTGTGTGTGTGTGTGTGTGTGTGTGTGTGTGTGTGTGTGTGTGTGTGTGTGTGTGTGCGTGCGCGTGTGTGTGTTTAGACAATAAAGCATATTTAGAAGTCACCTGTGACATATAATTGGGCTCGATTCGGCAGACATTATTTGCGTGAGAAATCCAAATATAATCGACTCGTGGAAAAAATGCACTTATTAACTTTTTAATTAATTTATTTATGGCACATATCTCAACTTTCGAATAACGGGAACAATAGGGTATTTTCACCGTTAGTTTGATGTTGCATAGATAACGAAATCCGCGCCACTTGCATATTTAGCTCCAAGCGGATACACCCTGCAAGCTCACCGACTGCGATATGCACCGCGAAGGTGGGTAACTAATAACAATGAGTGAATTTTAGCCGATTTTGTATCTCGATTTTTTTGTGCGGGTGAGATCCACTGCTCAAGGAGTACAATAACGTTGTCTGTCACAAGCGATACAAACAAATCCGGCATTGTATTAAAAAATAAAAAAAGGACAACGCACAGGGTATACTGAACAGGCAGGTCTTCATTGTATTTACGAATGCGGCACAGCTTAACCGCTGAGGAAGTTGGCTTAAAGGGATACTGAAAAGAAAAACGATTTGTCTCGCATTAGTAAATTACTCTTTCAAAATACCAAAATCCCCACGCTTGTCGCGAGAAGACAGTTGGTACGCGAAAAAATGTGCAAAAACAAAATGCGGGTGGCGACGCCCCCTTGAAATTCCCGCATCAATCACCATGACGTCATAGATTTCGACAGCGTCTACTAGGGCCTACGTAGTTCCTAATCGGTCAAAATTAAGCGCACGGTCCTCTGAGGGGGCCAGAGACTTAACGTGCCAAGTTTCAACCGAATTTCATTGCGCCAATGTCGCCAAAATACGAAAATTTCACCTTGAACTCCGTGACGTCACGCGCGGAGATTTCCGCGCGAAATTTAAAAATGACACTTTGGCCTTGATATTCTCCTCTATTAATATGCCTATGATGGCGAAATTAACGACATTAGTGTTTTCAGAGTACAATTTATCAATCTAAACCGATTCATTGTTTCACTTGAGTGTCCCTTTTTGAAGGTAATAGCTGCGTCCACGCACACCAGCAGAGGATCGTCGAATGCATGAATGCGTCTATATGCAATATCATAGCAACTTAAAAATTGACCCAGTGGTGTCCTTCCTTTGGGGCCCCAGCGTATACGAACGTAGCCGCATTTCTTGTTACCCGCCGGTTATATATCTACATGCCGCGCAGCGTTCCCGGCTTGACAGACTTTTTGTCCACTTCCATTCTTCTCGTCTGTTTTCCCTTGCAATGCTTTATCCACTAGCAGAATCTACCTTCATTTTTCCGGACTTCAACGAAGGTTTTGATACAACGGACGCTTGCCCCATTGCCGTTTTCCAGTTCGACATATTGCGTTGAGACAGGAAAGAGGCGAAGAAAGCGACGGGAAAGGTGCGCTGCCGATAAGCTGCCTTCCATTATCTCTGTGGATAAACATCCGTGTAGCATTGCGAACGGTGTTCGGAAAATACGATACACCTGTTCCCTGTTCCAGAAGATGGTGGTATACCAAGCACAACACGAAATCAAGATTACCTATACGTAAGTGTCGAGAGAAGGAAAATTTGCCCGGGCGAGGTTCAAAGCCGTGTCACGCCGACTTGCGCAGTCTGTAACGACAGAATTTTCTCGACACCTGTGGTTACAGATAAAACAAGGCGATTAGACGAGATTCGCCGCGTCAGATATGACTGCGAACAAATGGCCAGCAAACAACCTGTTGAACAGACTGCGCTAGTGGACGGTCCCGTGGCACAAGTAAGTAAACGAAGCTTCGTAGATAGAGCCAGCAGATGGTGGCAGGCAATGTAGCTGCTCACAACGTTTCCCGATATCACATTCTCCGGGCTGTCCCACAGGGTTCGTCATGAAACCACATGAATGTGTCCCATAAAGATACTAAGATATTATGAACCATTACAGAGTGGGTAGGAGAACATATACATCCACCACCGCACCTCATGCTGCCCAGAAGAGAAGCGTGGCGATGTGCCGAAAACTACAGACCTGCAGATTTCGCGCGCGGCACCCTGCTGCATACCACGTATCCCCCGATCTGCAACTGCGCCTTCTACACTGCGCTCAATATTCTGTACCGCATTGTATGGGACTGTGGACACAACCCATGGAGACCCTGTCGCCGAACCAACCTTCGTGAAATGGGAGGCTCGCCTGACAAGCTCGAGCCCTGAAGACAAGCATCGTCTTGTGAACAAGGTCAAGTTGCTGGGACCTGGGACGCCACCCACCTTGGACGATTCTACCAGGGGCGTAGCCAGAAATGTACTTCACGGAAAGGGGGGAGGGGGGCATGTGTTTGTATGTGCGTGTATATATATATATATATATATATATATATATATATATATAGCATTGCGAATCCCCCCGGCTATGCCAGTCGATTCTACCATCGGTTCACTGTGCCCAAGGTTTAGTCCTCCCCTTCCTCTGAGTCCGCCATGGTGTGCTCGGCTGGTGACCCGCAAGAAGCGGGTTCCATCCCAGCCGCGGCAGTCGCATTTCGGCGGAGGCGAAATGCTAGAGGCCCGTGCACTGCGCGACGTCGGTGCCTGCGTTAAAGAACCCCAGGCGGTCGAAATTATCCGGAGCCCCACACTACGGCGTTTCTCACAGCCCGAGTCACTTTGGGATGTTAAACCCCACAAACCAACCAACCTTCCTTTCCTCTTTCTGAACGGTGGCTTCAGTGTAGGAATTTGACAAAGAGTAGCATGTATTCTTGAGAAGGCAGGTGAAAGGACTGTCCCATCGCCACTCATCAAATGCGTTATTACCAGTCTCAAGCCTTTTTACTCTACGCAGGTTTAAGCCGAAAGCCACGCGCATCAAACTTCGAATAGAGATCTCACGAGGACCAAAAAAAACCGACAGTTTCACCGCAAGGGCGAAGCAATGAATGTGATAGCAATAAATTGTAGTGTTACACGAAGTGAGGCTGGCAACTAACTGTTCTTCGTCACTTCGCGTTGAGAGCGCAGCACGTAGAGGGGTATACGCGACGCCCGCTGTAATGGCTTTCGAGATAGCGAGCGCGCCAGCTATCGCGACCGCGCCCTTCGATTCAAAGTTCAAAGTGGCTGCTCGCGCGACAACTCCCTCCCCCCCCCCCCCCCGCCCCCGCCGTGTTTTTTCATGGTCGTTAAAGACGGGCGGGGCGTTTCTTGTTTGCTTCGACGGCAGGCCTCCCGAGCGGGGTGATATTATCGCATGCACCCTCCGAGCGACGGAAATGGGCCGGCTCGTTTCAGGGGCGTAGCCAGGAGTTTTTTTCGGGGGGGGGGGGTTCAACCATACTTTATATATGTTCGTGCGTGCGTTTGTACGTGTGCGTGCATATATACGCAAGCAAAATTGAAAAATTTCGAGGGGGGGTTGAACCCCCCCCCCCCTTTGGCTACGCCCCTGGCTCGTTTGATCTCTGCATCGGCCGCGTTCGTCGCCCCCGTTCGCGCGCTTTTACCCGCGGTAGAACATACAATGCTCGGGGGGATCTTATCAATTTGGACTTCATGCCGGAAGGACATGGCGGCGACGGCAAAAACCGGTCGAGACTGTCGAGAATTGCTGTCGCAATAATAATAAAAAAAATGCACACCTCTACGCACTGTTCGAAACTTCTCACAGATGTCTGACCATCCAGTATCGTTCGCGATTCAGCAGAGCATTATCAGATGGACTAACGTACCTGCGAAAGGCGAGTAATTGTACGTACGCATGACGCTAGCGTGTTTGTGACGACGACTGTTCTGTATACATGACAATAATGACATGCATGCCTTATTCGTGTTTTCGCGCGTTCGTTCAGGCCAGCGGACATTACGACCTGTTGCATTACGACCCTGGGACCATCCAGAAGGCGCTACTATGTCGCACGTCGTCTACATGGTGCTAGCAGCAACGAGTAAAGAAGTGGAGAATGTGAGCCGATACCAAATGTAGCACAGCGTCTCAAAGTGCAAAGCCGACAGGAGGGAAGAATGAGAAAAACTCAACACGTTCTCGCTCTCATATGAGATTCGTCGCTACGCCGCATGACGCACGTGAAAGACCATGGCAAGGTTGACATTTATTTGCGCGTTTCATTCCCGCTTCTTTGGCCTAATATAGGAACTGGCGTACGCCATTCCCCCTCTCCCCAACCCTACGCGAGAGGACTGGGAGGCGACGCTGCTTAGCTGCTCTGACCTGGGGGCCCAACAAGCCCTCATTGCGCGAGCTAGAGCAGCGGTGTCGTCCAATGACGTCCCGGACTGAGGATGTCACCTAGTCTGTAGGGCCCTTTCAGGGGCTCATACACTCTCTTTTATAATAAAGTTTTCACCACCACCACCACGCACTCTCGCTCTGCGACGTGATGCATGCACCAACCTTCTCAAGGAGCTAGCCTGATTTGGCCTAACGGTTACTGCACCAGACCGACGAGGGTATCGATGTCGGTTTGTTGGTCACCCTTATTGAATTAGGTGTAGTGCAACATCAGGGCATGAACAAAAGGACCTACCAACACAAGCGACAGGTCTGTCGTTCCTTCTCGTGTCCCGATGCTTCGCTACACTTCGCCCAATTCAATAAGAGGCTCAGATTCGATCGGACCCTTATCATTTTGATAGAATGAAGCCCGTAGCTAGGCGAGCAAGGAACCGACTTACCACAAAGTGATGGGTATGACGCGAATTAAGAGCGGCATTAACAGTTGACCCCGGCCGGATACTTCAGACTTCCGAGCTGCGCGCGTTTTTTGGTTGTTGCTATAGGTGGTACTCGGCAGGTATGATCACGTGTTCTCAATGTATATCGTATTCCATGCTGCGCCAGTCGCTGCGCGTTACTACCGACAGCTGTCCAATGCCACTTCGTACCGCTAATTGTCACTGGACTTGTTTTAAAAAATGCAGACTGTATCCGTTGCCCATACTTAAAGGCAGTATAAACCACCAGGTGTATGAACCACATATCTAATAAAGCTTGCTTTGAACGAGGCCATAACATTTAGTACCGCTACGCGGGACATGCTGTATTTTCTAAATCTATGCATAAGCTTGTGAGTGAAGTAAAATAATGTCACAGAAAGAAACTAAACAAAACGAAAGTTTGTTTTCCTTTTTAATAAACAATATATAGAGTTTCAGAAATGTCAATCAAATAAAAGCACGCCGGATACTTAAAAACGCCCACAGGGGCAACGGGCACTTAGATTCTTATTTACAAAAAGGTTTCACAAACGCAAGCTGCATGTGCAACTGTACAAAACGAGTGGAATGTTGTGGCCATGAGGATGCCCATATATGTATATATAAGAGTTTGCCATGATGCATGCTTTTCGAAACTTCTGTGCGTGCCACCGCGAGATACATGCAGTGAGAGGGTGGAAACATTCAGTTTGCAACACGAGGAAAACTTTTTTTTAACATTGCAATAGGCAAGAAAGATCTCATACCATCCCACTGTTTGGCATTTTTAAACTTCACAGGCACATCCAAGGAAAATTGAAGAATTGACTGCTTTGTGCACAATCTCGAGTGGCGTTACGTCATGTCAATTCCACAGCAATGAGTAGCTTCCTGCAAACATCTAATGAAAACAATCGAGTGCCTCTCTTCAGATACCTTCCTTGGTAACATGGAACCTTATCCAGTTTACATAATATTGAACAGACAAAGAGCGAGAAACAAAGATAACTACACGGCGTGTTTTCCAGTTCAACGAGCACCAGTGAGCCCCGAGTGGCAGCCAGTGCTGTCTGGCACAAAGCATACAGAACGGACCCAGCACACCTTAGGCGACCTCCAATGGAGTTCAGGCTGTGCACCTTTTAGCGTTTCGTTCACAGCCAACATATTTGATGGACACAGTATTGGAAGACATGTTGAAAACATTTCATAAAGTTCCTCTTAAAACAAGACTACAAATATCTTCCATACTTCAGCGAAGTTATCTTATAGCTTTTCTTTCGCGTAAAAATAAATTTCACATTCAGGATACCATTAGATCAATGCGAGTGGCAGTACTATTTTCCTTTTTCACACAACTGGAGAGAAACTAAAGCTATTAGGCTGTCATGCAGATTCTCACTGAGCTCATTCAGATATAGTCAAGACATGCAACCTAAACAACAGTTATTTTCAACTAAAGGGGTTCAGCTTGCTCTGCACACTAGACAATTTTGAAGGCTCACGAAGGCAGCCCTGAGTTGGCATGCGACTAAAAACTCTTGGATGTCATGGTCTACTCTTCAAGGAGGCAGGTACGGACAAGAACTTCGGTGACCATGTAGGGATCCATGTTAGACGACGGCCGGCGGTCCTCGAAATATCCCTTGTTCTGCTCTGCAACGGCCCGTGGGATCCGCACACTGCAGCCTCGGTTGGCCACTCCAGACGAGAAGTCGTGGATGCTTGACGTCTCATGGTGACCAGTTAGGCGACGCTCGTTGTCGCGGCCCTGCTTTGGGTCGTAGGCCTCAATGTGGCGCTTGTGGTGTTTCGCCAGGCGAGCGATTGCCGCCTCAATGGCCCTGTGGTGCAAGAGAAGAGGCAGACTCGTCTTAATCTTGCAAAGGCACTGGTTGTATATACTGCGAAGTGCGCGACTAGGCGCAAACGACATGCTATCGTGCGCAGCACCAGCTGCGGAACGCCAGCCACGGTGGCAGGGGACTTCGCACTGAGGTTTGCAACTAAAATGAAAAATAAAGGCACTTAACCCTGCAGCTGTAAGTTGCGATAGCATGTACATGTATTTCGCGCACAGCGCCGCTGACGCACACCTGTGATCAAAAGCATGCGGACCAGGGGATACTGCAGAAAAAAACATATGGGCAACTGAAACCGGCAAACCTAAAGCTGATTATTGTGCCCCTTCTCTACCTCTGTCCTCGTTTGTTTCGCGCTGAAAACCACTCAACATGTTTAACTACATCCAACTCGCCCAAACGTCAGCTCTGATTACGCTGAGGCGTTTGCGACGCCGAATCTAAACTTCAGTTTCAGGTTACATGCCAAGGCGTCGAGAAACCTGTGGACCAGGCCACTGACATGCGAGAACCAAAAATCGCACTTTTGGTCGCAGGTGGACACGCTAGTGTCGAACGCTGGAGTTGCGCATTCGGGACTGCATAAAGGATGTCTACGGAGAACGCGTGGCTTGAGGCAGGCCAAATTTACGCATGCGCTGCTACCAATGATGCATGATTAGACGTTGATTATCTCAAACCAGGCGTAGTCGGTAGACGTCGCCAGTGCAGTCGCTTGAGCGTTCTATACAAGTATGTTGAGTCTGTACACGCGCTTTGGCTTATCAATCACTACCTCAGGTTCAACACGACGAACTCGATCGGGCATGGCGCAGATGCTCCGCGCCACATTGAAGACCGTTTTCGTTGCGCCCCGGTACTTTGGCAGCTTCCAGAATGCTTGCCAAAAGTGAAGGAATGCAAGCCTGCGTAACAAGGGGACTCACTTGATTCCACCCTCAGCCCGCATCGCCTTAGTACTGAAGTTTGTGTGCGCGCCAGCTCCATTCCAGTCGCCGGTCATGGGCTTAGGGTCGAAGGTAACCACGATGCCGAAGTCCTCGGCAACGCGATGAAGAATGTAGCGGGACATCCAGAGCTCGTCAGAAGCACTCACGCCAACACAGGGACCCACTTGGTACTCCCACTGCGCAAAGAAGGTCAGTACATAAATAATCACTTCAGAAGGAAGGCTAGTCGGCATGCAGCATACACCGCCATTCCATTTTCCCTTTCATTTCATTCCATTTCGGACTGAAATGCGTAAAAACGGCACAACAGAGCAAGACGTCCGATTTGTTTGCGATCCTATATATGTATACACCTCCCTGCCAGCTTTTCGGCGAACTATTCCTATCCGTGCATCAGGGAATACGAAACCGTAAGCAGAGTTACACATTTGTTTTGACAAAAGTTCTCAGTGCATTCGCCGTTTGTGGCTAAGTTTGCAACAAACGACAACGTGAATGATGCTGTCACTGGTGCGGAAGAGCGCCACCAGCGCGTAAAGACTGCGTTGAAAAAATTCGCACCGAACTGCGCAGTACCATGGCAGCATTTGTGACGATCGTCGAGAATCGTGCGATTGCAAGAATATTGGTGGGGCCGTCTCAACCCCATTTCTGGCAAGCTCGTATTAATCTTCTTGCGGTGATATAGCACCAGCGCACGCATTCATACGAAATTCCATCAACACGACTTCACACGCCACTTTGTTCTAGAAAGCGCTGCCATAAGGGAAGGAAACTCCTGAAGCGCAACGTACGAGCAAAAAACAATCACGACTCTCAAAAGACACAGAAATGATGCAAATAGAGATTAAAATAAAATTTAAAAAACCAGTACACACACACACACACACACACACACACACACACACACACACACACACACACACACACACACACACACACACACACACACACACAAGCGACGACAACAGTCGTACCTGGGAAGGCATAACCTCGGCGTTGGTTCCAGAGACGTTGATGTTAGAGTAAAGGCAGGCCCTATAGTGGGCCTCGACCACATCGCGGCCCATTACACGCCCAGTGCCGACGCCACAGTAGTACGGCCCCTGGGGTCCCGGGAAGCCGCCCTTGGGCCAACCAAAGGGCTTGCCTGTGGTGTCCAGGAACGTGTACTCCTGCTCGATGCCGAACCAAGGTTCCTGGTCCTTGACCTTCTCCATAGCAGCAGCACACTTGTTTCGGTGATTCGTTTCTGACAGCGAAAAGAAAACGATTACTCTCGACGCCATCGATCCAGCAAAAGGGCAGATATTCGCATCATCAGGAGCCAACATTCCCGATATTGTCGCCTCACTAAAACCTTGCAGATGCGCAAGTGCTAACCAGCCGGCACGCTAACGAGCAAACAGCGCTACCACAACTGCGCCAACAAACGTGGTCCTCTCCTTGTGGAGAAGACCGGAGTACGCTCAAGGAAAATCGCAACGCGCCAAGACCATGAAAAGCTGGTGCCACCTCACGCGCACCTGTTGGCTCGTTGTTGGGCCTGTACGTCTCGCACATGACCAGCTTGTTGTTGCCCCTTAAGAAAGGGTCGGGAAACACCGCGGCAGGCTTGAGAAACACGTCAGAATTGGATCCCTGGGCCTGGTAAGTGCTGGAGCCATCGTAATTCCACATAGGCAGCTCTAATAAAAAAGAAAGAGAGAGAGATTACAAGAAGTTCTTTGAGCGCGACCTGCGAAATTAATTTACACAAATGCCATTTAGCGCAGAGAACTTTGACAAAAGCACAGTAGCAGTTACCTTCAGCACTCTTTGGCACAAAGTTGACGGTTCGTGTCTTCGAACGTAGTAGCTCTCCGGTACCATCAATCCAGATGTAAGTGCACAAGGACTTGTCCGAGGGCATCGGCAGGTCCAAGTAGTGGAACATCGTGGGCTTCCCCGCAGTTTTCTCAAGGCGAGTTTCTTCGCCTAAAACGAAATAAAATTTGGAGACGTCACCAACAGCGCTCTCCAAATCTGACTGCTTGCTTGTACGAGCACAAAAGATAATACATGATAGGTTCTTGATTACTGTCACGTCCTGCATCACCTTGCTTTATCATGGCTTACGGTACATCGTTGGGGGTTACAGCTCGTTTCCATTCCTGAGCTGAATAATCGCGAGTTTGATAAACCGGTGCCGGAGGTAAGTATGGTCAATAATATCTAGAATTAAAAAAAGAAGTTAATGCTGCTTCATCTGTCATAACCTCGACGGTAAAGACCACTTCGACTGTAGACGCATACGTTACAAGGACTCGTGATTACGTAAGCGCTCGCGTCAACTGCAATCTTGCTTTTCCGCACTGCCGATAGAAGATTCAGAAACGCAGCACCTCCAGGCGCAGGCGGAAAAAAACGCGGTTTTGCAAAAAGATTATATATATATATATATATATATATATATATATATATATATATATATATATATATATATATATAACCGAATTTACGAAACTTCTGCTTCATAAATGCTTTTTAACGTTAGCCGGCCGATTTCGATAATGATATGTCTAGCATCATGACTGAAATATTCTACGAAAACGTCTAGCGTAAGAGCTTTTTGCGAACACTGGCCCTGCTGTCCGCGCCGACATTCGAGAAGCATAACCAGTGTGGCAGCTCGAACGCTTTTAGGAAGCCAGACGTTCAACAACTGTGTTCCAGTGGTCAGTTTGCATGTTTGGATACGTATCACAAGGACGCCAAGTTCGCACCCATTCGTTGTTTCGTTGCGATTTTTTTAAGAAGCTAAACACGAAAGACGCAGGCGGCTGAACTTGCATCCTAAACGCGCGGCATCCAGCTTGAGACATTAAGAAATGATCAGAAGACAACAATAGAGGGAGCGACACGAGCAACCCAGTGTGCCTATGTTCTCGCAGCTCTCACCGTTGACGCTACATAGGTACGCAGTCTCCAAAGGACCCATACGTGGGTGCAAACGCTTAGGCAGCCCATTTGTGCAGATCAGAGAACTTTAGCCACACTGAATAGATATATGAGCCGTATGCGAATGGCACCGGCATCCGTCATTTAACTACTCCCTTTTACCGGGCGGGAATATCTGGAGTTTGCCCAACAGCCATTTCCGCATTGTAATAAGGTAATTAAGAAATAAAAGAATGTTTTCAAGACAGAACGCTACACAATAAACAGCTTCCTAGAGGTAAGCAACCGCGAAAACCCCGTAGAAAGTGATCCACCCACAGTCACTGCGAAGAGCAGAGGGTTAAAAAAAAAGAAGAAAGGCTTTGAAACCGTCAGAAAGCTTACACGTGGGTACATTAGCACTAGTTGATACATTCGGTGGGTTTAACGACCCTGTGTCTGAGCAGCACCGCAGTACTGCTCACAGACTGCATTAGTTTGCACCACGGTTTCTTTAACGACCACCAAACATTATTATAGCGTAGAAGAGTTACAATTCGTTCATTCATCTTTTTTTTTTCTTTTTTTACCGCAATATACATTACGTAACTTTTTTTTCGTCTTAGCTTATCCACTTCCTGTCCCTTCCCCCCCCCCCCTACTGTCACAGCAAATGTAATTATAGGCAGTTACTGCGCGATCAGTTGGAACTTACTTTTCATCACTACATTTAAGTACCAACAACCAGTCAGAAATACTACTACTGCTCCGCAAAGTTCATACGACGAGGGTTTGCGCAAATAAGCATTTCAAGAGGTGGCATAGGGAAACAGTTACAAGGGCAGCGTATACAGAAACCCCAATTAAATGCCACAAGTTTCTTGTTCTTTCGCCTTTTCACTTTCCTCCCCACACACGCACAAAAAAATATCACGAACGAGGCGATGCGGTTGACGCACAAGCAGTGACGCCGTGGCCGCACTCGCCTATTAGATAGCTGTCGCGAAACTCAGAAACCGCCGGCTGCGTGCTTCTTGTGGCGAGCAAGCCCCAGCTGCGGCTAGAAACAAGCATTGCGGCAAGCACGGGTTGAAAAGACGCACACGCCAAGACGGCGCAGATAGCGTGCGTAACAAACAGGACGCTGCTACGTCAGGCGCCACGCCACTTTCACCCAGACTAGGTCCGACGAGGCTCGGAAAACATGCCCGAATATAACTGAAGACAACAAAAGACGGGAGGCCTGCTGCGGCCCGGATAAATATAAAGAAATATACTCGACTCGCAGTCGTACTAACGAATAAAGAAGCCAACGGACAATGCAACGAAGGAAAGCTCAGGGTGCACTAATTTGTTTAAGTGAAATGCAGAACTGAGAGAGAAAAATGAAAGTGGACGAGACAAACCCCATTATAATCTTTGGTAGTTGTCCAAGTGATGAGTAAGTTATTGTACAACGTGGTATTCGGGCGGCATGTGGTGGCATGGCGTCTTCCATCTTTCAAGCGTTCATCAGCGTCTGGAACAGCCCAACGAAAGGCGCCTAGCACGGTCATGGAAACGAGTGTTTGGCATGAAATTTTCGCAAAGTTTGAATCTTCCTGATGTGCACAATCTTGCTCGTCGGCTTATATTGTCCTAGAGAAGGGCTTTTATTTTACAATCTCGAAATATTTCAACGAAGCCTTTATAGAAAGTCTTCTACTTTTGCAGTTTTGTACCACTGGTACAATGCATTAATCTGCTTCCGACATATTCACATTCTGCAAGCGCAGCTGTATAGCACATTGGTTAGGACACCCGCCTTTGGACCGTGGGCGCCTGGGTTCAAACCCAGCACCGCCAAGAATTTATTTCATTATAGCGATGACCGTCATGCGTGACAGACAGGCAGACAGTTTTCCCGGTGAGTCGGCATGAAATGCTTACGCATTAAAAAAATTGACTGCATTCAGGCCCTGTAGAAGTCGAAGGTGTTGAAAACCACCACTATGCAAATGCAGAAGCGTGATAAGGTGGGCCAGTTGGTAATGACCCAAAACACCAAAGAAGAGAAAGACACAAACAAGGGCGACTCGTAAGCTTTATAAGCATACGGCAACGAATTTCATGGGCACGCGTGAGGACGTAGCTATGAGCGAAACGTGGCGAAAACGGACCTGCCAAGTGAGTGTGTATACGACCCGCCGGTCAGACAGAAGTGAAACAAATTTACTAGTGAAATCGACCCGCGCCCCATCTATCGTTAGCTGCAGCAAACATACCGGGTTCAACGCTTGGCGGTGCTGGCGTCAGTCGAAGCAGTCGAAGCCAGAGTCACTCGAGGCCACGCAGCGGAGCGTTCGAGTTAAGCGTGCTGACGGCTGTACGCACTATTCGCTTCAATCACTGAAGCTTTTTTTTTTCCTCTCGGGAGACGCTGCCGCGAAATATCCCGAGAAAGTGGTGACTAACAGCTTCACTGTGAAAAAAAAAAAATCTTGCCGCAGATGGGATCCAAACCCGCACTTGCGATGTTCTTACTGTAATTAGACATCGCGACGCCGTTTTCCCATCCACTGCCTTGGGCATTATGTATGTACTCTATGCATATCTAGACCAGCGAATAATTCGAAGACCTAGTTTCGGAGCCCATCAGCGGCAAGAAGTTTTTTTTCGTTCACTTTCACTTCCGTTCACTTGAGCATTTTCACATTTAAATTAAAACGAGTAATTCATAATTTTCTCGGTTATACTGTCTGTTGGCTTCGTAGGATTAACTTTTCTAAATGGGGCCCTCAGCACCACTTTGTCTCGTTCCTAATAATCTGGATGATCCAGTAGCGTCACTTTCATTAAAACCAAAATTAAAATGTCACCTCTGTAACGTAAATTTCTAAAACGAAAACACGCCGGACGAAACGCTTTATGTGAAAGAAAAAGGGGGGGGGGAGGCAATTTTTTTTTCCTTTTTGCAAAGGGCAACTGGCAGCAAATGAATACACGCTATACACGCAATTGAAACATGAATACACGTAAAACTTATTTATTCAAAGGCGTACGAAGGGCACAGTATCGCATATCACGCTTTTGGGAAGGCGTGTAGCAGCTGCGATGACTACGTGCGTGTAACGCAGCGCGACGAACAGCCGCGAAACATATCTTTTCATACTTTTGTTTGAGACATTGCCACAGAAGCCTATGAGGCACTGAATAATAGGGGTGTGCGAATATTCGAAAATTTCGAATAACGAATCGAATAGCATTCTATTCGATTCGGTACTCGAATCGAATAGTACATACTCGAAATACCGAATATTTTTCGAATAGTTTTCGAATAATTAGCGCCGACGGGAGAACCCCAAAACAATAAAACTTTGGAATAGTTAAAGGCCATTTTTCTTCTTTTAATCACTAAATTACCAGTATGCATGCAGCCCAAGCTTTTATGAAACTACCGACGCTATATTGATTACCGGATGAAGGCGTTTTTTCATGAAAGCTCCATACTGCTCAGTTTTTACTATGCTGCCTCTGCATCGCATTAATCAGTTCCTGTCGTCATCTTGTAAGAACTGAAGGTGCAACTGCATTCAGCTTCATGAATAGCAATAGATGCAAGGGTTGTGTTTGCGTAAATTGTTCTTGCAGATACAGCTTTCAACACCGATGTCTACATGCCTTCAGTGCCGAGGACCATGTTGCGATGGCAGGTTTATGTGTTTCATTACCGCCTTAGCTGTATGCATAGTCTTCGGTTCAAAATTGTTTAGATTTTATGTCTCACTTTTATTTAAAAGCAGGCGACAAAGTATCTGCAGTCACTGCTTTATTTCAACCTACAGTTAGAAATATTTCGAAGGTTGTGGTCGCTGCTGTATACGAGCTTACCTCAGATTTCATAGCTGTGGTATTTTGAGTCAGTTAAAAGTAAGCGCAACGCTCTTTGGTGAAAGTTCGTGAATATTTCTTTCAAACAAAGAAAAAAAAAACGCTGCGGAGTTCTAGGACCGTTTTGAGAACGGTTGTCTTACTATTCGAAAACTATTCGATTAGTATTCGTATTCGATTCGGTGTCGTCACTATTCGATTCGTATTCGATTCGGTTCCAAAATTCACTATTCGCACACCCCTACTGAATAACCTTGCTATAACCCGTTCTTTATTGCTATTTGAATAATTAAACTTGAAATCTCACGTGCCTAGGTGCCTTAACACCTATACAGTAGCGAGCGGTGTACACATATAAGTACTCCTTTAGAGAAGGGTACGAGTGTCGGACTACGAAATATTTCTCATGAGCTCAGAATGTTCAACATCACAGAAACAAACGTTCATCCAGGCGACGTTTCTGCTCGTTGGCTTCTCGTGCGCTAAGATTAAATTATGCCACGCGTAACCCGACTGCCCAACTCCACCTTCCTCCCTTGCCGGGTGCGTGTACATATACAGAGAATGGGTGACACGTTTCCGCATATATGCGCTTCAGCCGGCGAAGCTTGATCCTGCCACGACGACGAAAGCTTCACGGTCTAACACGAAGCTTCAGCGCGGCAAAGGGCTGTCGTCATGCGCTGCTACGACATACACACCTGATCAACACTGTTTTCGCAGACGACTGCTGATGGAAAACGAGATTGCATCACAGCTGTAATGCGCCGAAGCTCAGTGCATTCGAAACAGCGCCGAGCGCTCCAGCACATGCGCCCGCAAATAAGAGTCGCATTTCTGATGACCTCCCACAGCTGGTGCGAGCACGTTGCAGAGCAGCTGTTTCAACGGATACAGGGAGCAAAGGGCGGAAGAAGCGCTGTCAGTCATCGACGGCACGATAAACATAGCGCTTCGGTTTTCGTACAAGCGGCACGGACCTGGCGAGCGGCTCCGGGTGATTTATTTATAACTGAAGCTGACGCATTTACCAGCGCACCGGAATATCACAAAATGCATCAAAAGCAAGCAAGCAATGGGAACAGCACGTTGGAGAGACCGGAGAGGGTGTGGATCCGCTGCTGGTGCATCGGGATAACGAGAGGCCGCCGCTAAGAAATTAAAAGGTTCTCGAGCCCTTCACTCATCCCCTTTTGTTTAATCGCATTTTTTCCCGAGCCCGGGGTAGTCGATTCATTTGGATAATAAAAATAATAACGTGAAGTGGTCAGACTTTTAAAAGAAATAGGGCACGACTCTGATGAGCGAAGGTGCAGCTCGAAAGAGGTGCGGAGGGATGCACTAAGGAAAACAGTCTTCGTATAGGATGATCACTTCGCAGTGCAATCCATAGGCCACCGAAGACAACGCGCTCGCCGAAAAGCCGATACTGCGCCCGCGGAGACGTGCCGGATTGGGTATCGTGCCTGCCTCAGTGCCTCGAATCTCCGGCCGACGAAGCGTGAGCGACTGAGCCAGGCTCTGCGTTGCGGTGCTCGCCGTCGCCACAGGCAACAGTGGCGCAGCGGCAGCAGCAGCAGCGCCGTATCACGTGCACACCGGTGCCCGCGAGCACCGGCACGCTCGTGATCGCGCACGTGTTCGGGGCAGTGCGCCGAGGCGGACGCGGTCACGTGCCACTCCGTGGAAGACCTGCGCGCTGCGTCACGGGCGGGGACAGCCGGCGGCCCGCTTCCACCGGTGGCGTCATCCGCAACGCGCGCGCACAGCTGACGAGGCAACGGAAACGAACCGCAGAGAGGAGCCCGCCCCTCCACAGAATCTCTCGCTCCATATGCCCGGTTTCTAAGCGCTGTTTACAGAATTGAACGGGAAAACACTGAGTCAGAGAAAAAACGAAAAAAAAAAAAAAACCGGAGAGGTCCCCAAACGTTTGCGCTGGAGTCTAGCCAGACAACCGCCCACGCGGCTGGGAGTTTCACACGGGTGACAATTCGGCTGTACGAAGCGACAGCCACAAACGCGGCTTTCGTTACAGCCGATGTAGTGATGGATCCGGGAAACCTTAGAAGCGCCCAGGAACGGCGCAACTATAGAGGGTAGAGGTGTGCGAATATTCGAGTTTCGAATTCGAATAACACCTAACGGAATAATTCGATTCGACTTTCGAATAGCCAGTATTCGAACTTTCGAATAATTCGAAAGGACGAATATCCAAAGCGCCACAAAGCCCAATGGTGCAACTTGGTTAGAGTGGGGTGGCTAAAGTTAAGGCTAACATCGTTACAGTAGAACTTTCGTTGAAGCTTTCAGCGCGTTCCTAGTTTAAAAGCGAACACATGTTTATTTAAAAAAAAAATGTCATTTCAGCACGTAAAAAAACACGTGAGAAAACTGTCAAGCCCTTTGCAAACTTCGCGTCCGAAACAAAGGCACGGACTTCCTGCGTAGTTCGGTTGCGCAAGCCGCAAGCACCGTAAAACGTCCCGACTATGGCCCGCAATACCCTCAGTGATTGGCTTCACACGTGAAAATTTGTTCACGCTGTGCAGTCGCCAATGCCGCACCGCCAAGCAAGGAGCTGCACTTTATCCATGTATCGCTGAAATCTCCCCATTCCTGCTACTGAGGTGCCCAGTGAGCGCATGTTTTCAACCGCAGGAAATAACGTAACATCAAGGCGAGAGAGCCTGCAGACAGGTCATGTGGAACAGCTTGTGTTTCTGCATGACTATTTGTAGTCTTTCGGTGGCAGTCACTCACCGCGTTATGTGCTCGAGGACATGGTCAGATTTTATTGCGTTGTTTTTTCTTTCTATTTTCAATAAAATCTCTCGTATTCGATATTTTTGGTCACTATTCGGCACTATTCGATTCGAATTCGATTCGAAATGAAATTTCACTATTCGCACACCCCTAATAGAGGGTGTTTTTTTTTTTCAGATAATACAGATTTTTTTATAAAAATCTTATTAACTAGCTTTCATTAATTAGCCGCAACAGTGGAATTTCAGCTGCGGCGAAGTACTTCTGCCTCGACGTAGAGTATGTGCCAAAACGATAGGAGCCTTACTGTCATGGCATATTTAGTTAAAAAAGTATTGTCTAAAAAAAGTAACGCCCTGCACGTGCTCTTGAACCTGCGTCACCCACGCGAACGGGTAAACGCGTTTTAGCATACGCAAAACGTGAAAAAAAGGAGGAAGTGCGCAGCGCCCGAAAAAAAAAAAAAAAATCTCACACAAGCAGCGCTGTTTTTAGCTCTAAAAAATATAGCCACGGAGGTATATCGAAAAATTTGATTATGAAGCAACGCCTTAGCGGGATTTGAATGATACTGCCCACTTCTGGCAATAATATTGCACCTAAAGCGTTTTTACAGCTGGCCATTACCGAAATGCCGCCACCTCGACCAGGATTGAACCCGCGCCCAGAGCTCGGCATCGCAACGACATAGCCACTAAGCTACCGCTCTGTCACACGGCCACCACCGAACTCCATTTCACTCCGTTCGGCATTTAACTACCTGATGGAGCATTACGAGAATGGAGTTGTGGCCGTGCTACACGGCTTGGTGCAAGCTTTCGACGGTTGCCGCATGGGGCAGAAACAGCGCTGCTGCGCTCGTCGAAACGTCCAATTTTTTTGCCTCTGCAGTCGCCGTTAAAGCAACAAAAACGTGTTTTTGTGTGTTGATGAAGTGCTTGGAATCACCATTGCTGTCAGAGTGCTTCTGCGTGCGCCTCACACGTGCAGAGACAAATATCGCGCGACGCTTCACAGCGGCGGCTTGGCGAGGCGTTGGTGTGGAGAGTACAAGCTCTGATGTCCGAAAAAATGCAACTAAAACTTACACTACGGGGCGTGAAATGATACGCAAAAAAGAGCATAGTTTTTAAAATTATAATTGAGCTCATTAGGACGATTTTGCTAGTGCGGTTTTCAGCGTAGCAGTAGCTGGCTGGGAACGAGAGTACTCCATCGAGCCGAAATGGTCTTTACCGAACTCCCTCCACCAAAAGCTCCTTTTAACTTCCCCAGCGAAACGGTGACCGTGTGACATGAACCCCATCTCCCTCGAGGAAAAGACGAGGGAGTTAAACGGAGTACACGGGTGCCCGTGTGACAGGGAGAGAAGCGTTGAGCTGCTTCAGGCAAAATACACTTAAAAAACAAAAGAAAGCTGCGCTTACCACCAATTCCCACATGCGTGGGAGCTGTCGATCTTTTTTTTTTTTTTAATTTCCGTTTAGCGAATTTGGCCCTGATCTGTCCTTGCGCCGTGTTCAGTGAACGTATTTTTTTTTTCTTTTTAGGCCCACACTTCCGAACGCTTATTGTGTTGTAGCTATGAACCGTCGCCCATCGGATCTGACTATGCAGGTGTATTCCGTAGTGCACAAAACTTCTTTCCTCCCAGTGAATTCGCCTTCATGTTCGTGCACGAGTTTTGCTGTAGCTGCTTTGTTTCTCCCACGTTGACGTGCTCGACTTTCACGTCGACTCGTTATCGACTATATGTATGCCCGTGCGGGCACTGACCAATAACGGCATCTGATCAGCGCATCTTACTGCTTATGCACATTATTATCATAGAAAAAACATTTTAATGTCCGTGTACCGTGTCAAGAGAGCTACAGTGTACTAAATTTAACAGCGACTTTCTCAAAATAATGGTTTGCCTTCTGTACTTATTTTACATTTCCGCAGTAATCAAGCGTTCGCAATCATTTCCGTCATTTCACCCCTCTCTTTCGTTCGCCCGAACTGCGCTGAGGCTCACTATAATGCAATGCTTTTAAATTACACGTAGCCAAAGTGGCAGCGATAGGTAGAGTCAATGCGGCCTGAATATGTACGCGATCTCAAAACAAGCCTGCAGGCACAAGGAGCAACAGATGCCCTTAGGGCGGTTTTAGCTGCACTCACAGCCAGGCCCGTAGCCAGGAGATGGGGGGGCCCATGGGCTTGGCCCCCTCCCCCCGAAATTTTGGTGAAGGTGTTTTTACCAAAAATAAATAATAAAAATAAGTGTTTTTCTCAAATAGTCAATGTTTTCAGCAAGTGCCCCTCCCCCCCTCCCCCGAAAAAAATTCCTGGCTACGGGCCTGCTTGCAGCACTCGTCAGCGGTTCGCAGATACAACTACAGCGGATGCAGCGTCGTCGCCAGCGGACACTCCGTAGATGGCTAAACATTGAAAGCAATCGTGTCCGTTTTGTTGGCGCAGCATTGAGTGAGGGAGTAGCAGTTTTCCCCGGCTATAGTCGCGGCGCATTGACATTGTCCCACAATCACCGGCACGGAACGCCAATGCCATATCAACGAGCGGCGCGACAGGCGGTAGTGGCCATCCATGCTTCCCGCTGCCTTTAATCGGTCAACGCAATCGTTAAACAACCGCACGAACTGATTAGTGGTCGAGGCTGCGAAGGATATGCCGGCGTGCAGGCAACGAGGTGCGATGAGGAAGGAGCGCTGTCAGCCTCGCGAGCAGTGTTCCAACGTTACGCCGGCTGGCAGCGTGCCCAAAGAGTGACGGGCAGCCTTCGAGCCTGATCAGTGGCGACCTTAGAGCGAATCCAGGGGGGCCGTGGACAGTCTCGCAATGAGCGCTCCGACGACGAGGCCCCAACGCTGCGATCTACGAGTCGCCAGAGGGGGACCAACGCGGAGCACCAAGTGAAAAGGTGACCCCCGCCGTACAAAGATGAAATTCCATGCCGCTGGACAAGTGGCAACGGACGAAGGAAGCGTTATGTCGAAACAGCCGAACGACATTTGTGCGGCCGCCTTGCGAAATGGCAGTGCGCCAATTGTGCCCTCGCATCGCTGGCGCCAGCGACTTCTGCAGCCCACATAACGAAACGCTAGCAACATGCAGTACTACACTTACCGCCGCGAGCCTGCCAGCTGCATGTTATGACACAAAGAGTACGACAAAGACAGGCTTTGGCTCGCAAAATTTAGCCTCGTAATCGCCCTGCTAGAGCGCGCAGCCGAAGCAGGACTCGAAAATGACCGGTCGAAAATTGATGTATTGATTCACGAACAATCGAGCGGAGGGAAGCACGAAAGGCATATACCCTGACTGAGGACACTGCCCCTGGGAGGTTTTGAATAGACATACATTATAACTGCTAACAGAATTCTTCGTTACAAATAAAAACGCCGAGTTTTGGTGGAATGCAGTTGAGAAAACAAACGAACATACAAGTGCCACTTCAGTGCGCTTAGTGGTTACGGAGCTCGGCTGGTGACCTGAAAGACGCGGGTTCGACCACGGCCGCGGCATTTCGACGGAGGCAAAATGCCAGAGGCATATGTACTGTGCGATGTCAGTGCACGTTGAACTCCAGGTGGTCGAAATTATACGGAACACCCCCCACCCCCACTACGGCGTCTCCCATAGCATGAGTCACTTTGGGACCCATTAACAAACCCTTAAACCCCATTAACCAACCAAACAAACGCGCAAGTTACCTTTACAAGCGAAGAACACGGTAGGACGTTCAACGACAGTTTAAATGGTGCGCGCATGGCTTGCTCAAGCAAAGCATATTAACAGATTCTTTGATATGTTATTTTACAGGGCGATGAGAGAGAGAACAAAGGAAACAAGATTCTTTCCCACGTAGGCTGAATAAAAGCGCGTCAAATGACTGCGGCTCGCGTGGCGTCGAGTGATGCTGCTCCGCATAACGTGTTATGCGTTACAGCATCGCTAGACTACACGCGAGCCTTTGCTATTGAGTTAGATTTTGCACATGTTCTGCTTTTTGGAGCTTGCTTTGGATAATACGATCTTCAAAATATACAGTTTATTTCCCGGTTCCCGCGAAAACCGTATCAACGAGATTCCACTCTATACCATATACCTGACATCTAAAGAGCTCAGTACAAATAATATTCAAATGCGCGTTTCAAGCCACTTCTACAAGCAGCAGCCGCATTCCTTATCACTTTCGGTTAGCAAACCTGTAATAAAACAAAAGTAACGCTCGGCGCAAAGGCTTTCGCTGCGTGACCGGATGATAGCGCGCGCGCGAGCGTGTGTGTATGTGTGAGTGTGTTATGTATTCACCCTAACCACTATCCTAGCGATATCGAATAGCGTTTCCGCCTCGCACGTCGTTATCTTAGTAAAAAAAATTTACTGCTATTCCCTGACCGTGAACGCGTGCTGCGCTTTGCGGTCCCTTTGGGATTTTTCAAAGCGCTACGAAAGTGCGCTTTGTGTCGTCGGTTCCTTCCTTTTGTCCTTGTTCCCATAGTGCGCCTATTTGCTTTAAGATATGAACCGTTACCAACTAGCCCAAATGGCTGTTTTGCTACGAAAGTTCAGACATGCTACTGATCCTGCTCTGCAATGCGGCCAGAGGTTCGAATCGCTCTCTCTCTCTCTCTCTCTCTCGCCCTTTTAAATAAATAGAGCGAATACAAGTCTCGGACATTAACGCTGAATAACAATGTCATTTATAAACAAGCAAATAGCGTAGTATCACGCAACTGCATGCTTGCTGCATTCGTTACTTGATCAAAACTCATTAACTGAACATTGTGATTGCCCCTACACAAATGTTCGTTAAAATGTCACCGTCATAGCCACATACTTCGGACACCTCGCCAGCGTAATTATCAGGAGCTCATGGTTGATGCGATTTACCGCACTTTGTCTTTATTAAGATCATAAAATGTCAGCAAGTTCCTGCATTTTAGTTTCATGGTGGCCACCGCAATTAGTTCTCTTCCGCATGCAGGGGGAGCAGTATTCGTGGATGATAGACGTCCGCTACAAACTCGAGCTCCGCGAAGGCAGCTGGATCGTTGTTGGCGAGTCATTTGACGCTTGCACGCATATGATGTGCAACAGCCGATGTTTCACGGAAAACGCTATTACTATCAAACTGCTAAGATACGAACCAATCTTTCTTCCACGTACATGGAACGCCGCAGTGCTGTATAACCTCATGCGGATTTTTCGTATGTTCACCTCTTAACGTAAGTGCAATAGCTTAGACAGGGACAGAGTAATCAAGACGACACGAGCGCCTACACTTGCTTACTATGTCCCTCGAAGTGCGCGCTATTACACTTCCATTACATAACAAGCCCAAGCTGCTCTTTCCCTTTCCCCCAGTGTAGGCTAGCAAACCGGACGCGCGTCTGGTTGACCTCCCTATAGTGATGCAGAACTATCGATGGTACTATCGATACTATCGATAGCTGAGCCACTATCGAACTATCGATGGTGAAAAATACTATCGATAGCGCTATCGATAGTAAAAAAATAAATGGTACTATCGATAGTTTAAAATCAACAGCACGAACTCATTGCAGAATAAGGTAGGTTCCCCGCGCACGTAGTACGTGATGGAGCCAGAGGAGCAGGCTGAAGGGCAAGAAAGTTGACATCATTGCGTTTTTCACCAGAGTGCTTTGCTGACACATGATCACAAACTCAAACTGTTCAGCTGTAGCGGAAAGGAAGCCTTTACATGTGGTAGGACTGCGCAGCTTCAAATTGATGTTGCATTTTATGATTTCAAAATAAAAAAATACCAAGTTGATTCTAAGGTGTAACTGGTTGCTTTTGGATAAGAATTTATTGATGGACATATTTCGCCATTTTGACAGCGGAAATAATTTCTCTGCCAAAAATTGCTCATAAATTAAGCGAAGCTGGTAGTAGGCTATCGCACATATTTTGGCTATATGGCCGGCCAGCAACCGCATCATTATTCACACCACTATCGATAGTATTGTCACGTGGTTGTGTCGGTGAAGAATGCTGCAGCAAGACTAGGAAATACGGAGCTCTTTGTTTGGGCGAACTTGTGTCCAGAAAATCAAAACTCAAAATAGAAGCGATACATGCTGCGCACTGATAGCAGCGGGAGCAGTCGTCAGCTGTTGAGTAATCTGATCATCGGTGGAACGCGTCGTCCTTTATATATCAGTCATCAAACCTTTCAGCGTTATCGCTGGTGCTCGCGTAAGCTCTCGAATAAACTTGACTATTCGCGTCTGGCGCGTAATCTTAACAGAATGATCTCAAACAATTGTGAAGCTTTTCACACATTACGGCGCGGTCTTTGTCAAACGTTGCTAACAGTCTTTGTGGGTGAAACCCGAATACGTCAAAACAAAGCAATAAACACGCGTGGCAGTAATATAGTAATATCGCTATACTAATATTAACGATGGTACTACCGGTTGCACTATCGATAGTTTGTCGATAGTAGCACTATCGATAGTTTGTTTACACTATCGATAGTTTAAAAAAAACTATCGATACTATCGATAGTCAATTTACCGATAGTTCTACATCACTACCGCCCTACCTTTTCTCCTCATCTTCACGCATTTGAAGAAGCTAAATTCATGGAGCACGGAGAAATTTCGGATACTACCACAAAATTCTCCATACCAGGTTTTGAAGCGAGAAGCTAGAATAAGCAATCCTTCGAAATGAAGGTGATACAGACGAAACCGTGCAACAAATAAAGGGCACTGCTCATGGTACCGAAGTCAATGCTTCGTGAAATAACGAGTAGCGAGGGAGAGCGAGTGCATTCATTTCGACCAATCGCAAGATCGAAGTGGCTTGCAGTGGCACGAGCGCCGGCTCCATGCACTGGAACGAGTCAGACGCTGCATGGGGCCGTCGCTTCCAAACCACGGCGGTGAACGCTGTACAGGGGGCGTATTTTCAGTTGGCGATATGGTCGACGAGTTCTTCAAGACTCTGGTATGATGGATTGGCGCGGACGTTGCTTCAGCCAATGGGCACGCTAGATTCTACGTCACGCAACTCGAATGTGATCGTCTCCGAGTGCGGCCCCAGAAGCGGCTGTATACTGCTCGGCATGCCCGAACAGGGACACGGGTCAGACACGCCCCTGTGCGGATGACCGCGCAAAAAGCCCGAGAGGAGCCGCGATCGGCGCGATGCAGCAGATGACGAGTGATCACAGGCGGAAATGTACGGCTGCAGATCCTCGGGGACACGCGCTTCGGGAACGACGGAATAACGAGCTGTGGGGCGCCGGGAAAGCGCGGCGCTGTGGGGTATTTCGCGCCGGGAACACGCCTCGTCACAATCTAGCTCGCGCGCATCCGGAGAGTTTGCCGGCAGGGCTGTATAACCGCTTGGCGCAAACTGGATTTCATTTGGCTGCCGGTCGACTTGCATTTAGGCCGAAGTCAACACAATATATCGACTGCCACAAGTGAGTCAACAGCATGGAGTTGGATCATCAGAAGAGAACGAAGGACACGAACATCCCAAGGTTTATTTCGAAGAGAACTGAAAACCCAGGAAGCCCTTTCTTTTAAGTGCACTTGCTGATCAGCATATTCGCTACAACGATTACGTAAACATGCAAACAGGTGGAATTTTTCATCCACCTCCGGGCGACGCCCCGCGCGAAACGATGTGTATCAGATGTGCTGCTCCTGAAATCGGCAGGCAGCAGGGTCCTGTCGCGACAAGGCTGAAAGAAGCGGAGAAAAAGCTTTCAGATGCACATCGCTTGACTGCGTGTAAGCGCGCGCGCCATGCATGGTGCATAAGAAACGGCATAAAACGTGCGCGAACCACGTCGCAAGAGCTGCGATCCCTGTGAGCGCACGCTGATAGATAATAGGGAGCTTTCGAATAGCGTACGCTAAGTTAGCGTTAACGGCCCGCTATTTCCGTCACTTAACGGGAGCCCACAAGCGGTTAGTGTATGACGCATGCGCAGTTGCGCGAAAAGCCAACGCGAAGCTTTGCGTACGCTATTTGAAAACTATTGACGTATCCAGGCACCGCACGGTTCTACAGAAGCTCAGGCGCGTTCGTGTTGCAATGGGAGGAAGGGGTCGGGTGAATACCTGCGCGTGCACAGACGTGAGACAAACGCTGATGGGCCCCACAGCTGGTAGTACGGAATTCCAACGCAGCCGTCTCGAAGGCCGCACTCGAGACAAGCGCCTGTTGCTAAGGTAAGGCTGGCTGGAAGAAACGGCAGTCCGCAGAAGCTTCCTCTGCGTTTTTCTTGAACTCCGCAAAACATCGCAGTATAAGCCGGATCGGACCACTGATCCCCTACAGGAGCGTAGGCAGAAACTGTTTTCGGGGGCGGGGGCACCACCTTGATCTGAAGCTGGGGCGGGGCAGTCATTTTGTGCTCTGTGTGCCATGGCAAAAATAAAATTCGAAGGGGGGGGGGGGGGGTACGGGCCCGGTGTGGTCACTAAGGGCAAATAAAATAATTTATGTCAGGGTGAAAGGTAAATGTTTGAGAACGCCTAAAACGTCAGGATATTATCAACAGCAGTGCTTTACTAATCGAGAAATTAAGATAAATGTAAAACATGCACGATAGGCGCCACCAGTGGGGCATTTCGGAGTGAGCCCGATGAGGTCAAGAGTCCCGAGTACAATTAATCACTAGTACTCAAACTACTTATAATAAAGAAATTAACATTCCGTACATTACAAGATTTAATACAATGCTGCTTTTGTGTTTCATTCATGGAAAAAAGAACGTTACGTTACCAAGGAGAACGGCGCGTGTGGTTTAATCTAATGGTTTGAAAGTTCCGTTTTCGCCGGGCTGCTCTCCGCTCGCGCGGTCGCATCTCAGTGGTGGTGCTTTGCTCGCTCATGAAAGTCGCGTAAAGTTCGACAAAATGCCGCGTCCCTGTTGTGTGTGCCTGAATGGTGTGCGCCGCTTGAGCAACAGCAGCAAGGAAACCGACGCGACTTCCCAACGCGCGACGCAAATAAACCCTTACGCCGAGGTGGCCGAGTGCCGTGCCTCTGTGACAGTGTGCTAAACAACCAAGAAATCTGCGTGTGAGCTCGCCGCACTTTCGTGCAGAAGGTTACGAGATCAACCGCAACTTGGGGAAGGCTTGTAATGTGTCCTTCAGAGCAGAAGCCGCAGCGTCGGCTGCCGGGCAGTAAAGGCAGGCAACGTTGGGCAAGGCAACGCTAGGAGGCCCTTTCCAGGCGGGCGATTTGAAGTGCGCTAACGCTGTGCGGACCACTAAAATGCGATTTGCTTTCAAAATGTGCATTTCCTTGGCACGAAACAAGTACTACGAGGTTTCTGGAACGCTATTTCGGCAGTCAACGTCGACTTTATACATTTGTCTTTAGTGTCCCTTCCTTTAACGTGCACCTAAATCTAAGCACACGGGCCTCTAGTATTTCGCCTCCATCGAAATGCGGCCGCCGCGGCTGGTATTCGACCGCGTGACCCGAAGGTCAGCAGTCAAGCACCATAAACAACGGCGGGTAGAGTTTCACCATAGTAAAGGCGGAGGGAACCGAAGTGCATTTTGTTTAATCTTCGGTGCTCACTATTCACGTTTACCATTGCCACAAAACATTACTGCGTCACTGATTAGTACTTGAAAATATCGCGCTTCCTTTTATGTAAGATACTACCCATACATGGACTATTCGTCATCTGCTGGAAGGGAACGGGAAATGAGATGTGATGGTGGGCTACCGTTGGTGGTCGGAGGGTGATGCGAAGGCGAAGCTTCTCTAGACCAGGACAACCAGCCTTGAGCTAAGTGAGGAGCAGCAGTCGTGCACCTTTCTCTTTTTTTTTTAAATCCTATGCCTCGGGTATATACACCGCCGATGTTGTCACACGCCATATAAAAAAAAATACAAAAGAACGAGGATGCCTTTAGATATGGTCAAAAAGCTGTGTAACTTCGGAGCAAGCAGGCGGCGGTGTGTTGCATTCTATACTAAACAATGGCTCGAGGAGGCGCCCAGAAATGCTTATTGCTTTGACGTTTTCCGAGAATTCTGAACCAGCGACGTGCTGCGCAATTACTGTAGCAAGGACAGACAGAAAGGAGCGCAGACTACCAGTTGTTGATTGCATTGAACACAGAAAGAGTACATGGGCAAAATAATCATGTTACACACGGATGCGAAAAAAAAACCAAGAAATAAAAACCTAAGCACTAATTTTGCCACCACACTAACGCAAGGCGCGCAGACCATTTTTCTCTCGCGAATTTTCCCTTGTACTATAGGGGAAACGGTCATAATGACGGCGCTGCAAAAGAAAAAAAAAACGAAACTCCAACTTTACAGCAGTATAAGAACAAAAACAACAATGCTAACAGCATTCGACGCCAATCACAACAATAAAGATATTTAAAGAAAAGCGGCGCACAAAAAGACGGAGACAAAGAAGAGAACCACACACAGCGCTGCACTCACAACTGAAAGTTTATTCAGAGGAACAAGAATTTAAAAGGTAAAAACCGCGCATGACAAGTGAGGTACAATTTCTTGTCTACAATTTCTCGATCTTAACCTTCGGTTTCAGAGTTCCCATATTTGCTGGTGTTTTGAGCCACGATCAGTGAAACCAATTCTTAATTTTGGATCAGCCCACTCAAAGGTGGTAAAGAGGGGCATCGCCTTTACTTGTCTTAAATCCGCTCTAGAAAAATCTTGCAGGCATGTGTTGGGCTCTAGTTTTGCTAAGCAAGTTGCAAGACTAGAGGAAGCAGGGTTCCCCCCTAACATAATCGTGGCTGTTTGCGATAAGCTAATTGGTGGTTTAAAAGGACGTGCAGCTAGGAAACTTAATGTCGATCGGGAAAAAACGAGGTTCGCAGTAATTCCTTATATGCATAAATTGGCACATGGGCTAAAAAATGTTGGTTCCCGCTACGGAGTTGATGTGGTTTTTAGGGCACCCAATAAATTGGGAAAGATATGTGCTTTGGTGTCAAATAAGCTAGACAAGGACAAGCCAGATGTAAAGAAATGTGCCGTAAACCATAGAAATAAGTATGTGCCTTGTGCTGTGGGGGTGGTGTACCGCATTCCTTTGTCCTGTGGCCTTCATTATGTCGGACAGACGGGCCGCTGTGTCAATAAAAGGTTGCGGGAGCACTATCTCTCTTTGCATAACGGCTCGCCTTCCCATTTGGCATCGCATTGTGCCACGTGTGGGTGCACACCTGTTCTGTCTAACACAGTTATTATTTTTAAGCACCACGATCAATTCACCCGTGAGGTTTCTGAAGCCTATCATATTAACAAGTCACGTGATGCTTGCGTAAGCCAGACCTCGGTTACATTGCACAAAAAAGAGTTTACTTTTATTGATGAGCGTATCACCTAATCACGTTGTACCTCACTTGTCATGCGCGGTTTTTACCTTTTAAATTCTTGTTCCTCTGAATAAACTTTCAGTTGTGAGTGCAGCGCTGTGTGTGGTTCTCTTCTTTGTCTCCGTCTTTTTGTGCGCCGCTTTTCTTTAAATATGAATATACACCAACTCGCCCAACTTTCTATTCTGTTACAACAATA
Organism: Rhipicephalus sanguineus; assembly: GCF_013339695.2. Classification (NCBI taxonomy): domain Eukaryota; kingdom Metazoa; phylum Arthropoda; class Arachnida; order Ixodida; family Ixodidae; genus Rhipicephalus; species Rhipicephalus sanguineus. The sequence goes on from NC_051176.1 coordinate 169,484,308, forward strand.
AAGCTAGTGAAAAGATGACCAAGTGAACGAAAAAAAAAAAAAAACGTATGACCCCACACACAGCCATTGACAATAGCAACTTCTTTGTCTGAAAAATCGAAGGCATGCTTGCGCACTTGCCATTATGATGTGTCATGCAGAAAGCCTCAATTCCGTTTTGTCACGCGCTTTTGCCATGACCCCGATTTGATCGAACTTTGTTGAGCAGCCGCGACTTCTCGAATTGAGGGCTGAGGATAAATGCTCTTCAAACTAAATGGCCAACCATCTGCCTTTTGCAACTTGCGCAGCATACAGTCAATTCAGCATAAACCAACTACAGTCGGCAAGAAAATTTTACTCTGATCTTTTTTTTTTTGGCTGTATGTCTAGTTTTATTGATTTTTCGTTCATACGTCGTGGTACCTTGATGCGCTGTTTTGTTACTGATGGCATGTGCCGTAACTGGTGTTGTATCGGGTTCGAACAGAGAAAGAGACGGAGACAGAGTAACATGACTCCCGGTGCGTTGTGTCACGCCCATGCGAGCGCCCCACAACGTCTCTTTATTGAGGCTCTCAAACCGTTTAATCCCACATCTCTTTTTCCCCCAAGCGGAAGAATTGGTCAGTTCCGGTACCTGACGGGTTTCACAATGCGTCGACCATATCTTGAAAACACGCCCTTTTCTTCACTCAAGTCGGGGTCAACGCTGTCCTCTTCATCCCTTGATGTAGCCACCGTTCCTGGTGTTTCTTGGTTTGCTTCCACTTGGTCATCTTCGATGTCTGCGTGATCTTCCCTAGTTGCCGGGGCTGGAATCAAATAGTGTGTGTTCCGAACGAGTTGTCTTCGTGGAGTATCGACGACCCATGATCTTGGATTGTAGCTCTTCTTCACGAGCCGGCCTGTAGTGCCAGGTATTGTCACCCATACTGGACTTCCTGGGGTCATTTCGCTTCGATCGCTGGCTTTATGCCTAATGTTGTAGCTTTGGGTTTGCTTCCGCTTCTCTTCTTTATCTTTCCGGCGGAATTCCTCATGGTTGGGCAACTTAGGGGTCAGCTGGGATGGCAGTGTAGGTAAAGTCGTCCTGAGCTGTCTTCCCATTAGGAGCTGAGCTGGAGTATATCCACTGCGTCCTGGAGTCGTCCTGTACATGAGGAGTCCTATATTTGGGTCTTCAGCTTTTTTGAGGATGTCTTTGGCAACTTTCACCATCCTTTCTGCTTCACCGTTGCTCTTGGGATAGTGCGGACTGCTCGTGACATGCTTTATTTGGTATTCCTTTGTGAAGTTCGCAAACTTCCCTGAGGTGAACTGGGGTCCATTGTCTGACCTAAACGTCTCTGGTATTCCGTGACGGGCAAACAACGACTTCAACAGAGCTATCACCGTATCCATAGTCGTGTTCCGCAGATAACATACTTCTATATAACGGGAATAGTAGTCCACGACGACCAAATAGTGCCTGCCTTTCAGTTCAAACAGGTCAGCAGCAACTTTCTGCCATGGATAATCTGGTAGCTCTGACTCAATCATGGGCTCCACTCTTGGAGTCCGTTCTTGAATGCAGGTCGTGCAGTTTGCGACAATCTCTTGAATTTGAGTACTTAGTCCTGGCCACCACACTGACAGTTTCGCCCTTTCTCTACACTTGGGCACCCCTTGATGTCCCGCGTGCAGTTGGCCAAGCACTTTCCTCCATAGAGACTTCGGAATGACCAACCTGTTGTCTTTCACAAGTAAATTCTGTTGCACCGTGAGGCTGTCTCGGTATTGGAAGTAGGAGACAATCTCAGGCGCAATTTTGCCCTTGCCTGGCCAGCCTCTAGTGCAATACTCTCACTTGTCGGCACACTGGGTCATCAGTCTGTGCAAACTCTATTTCTTTTAGGTAGTCACTCGATGCTGGCAGCAAACTTGTCACTATCTGAACATATGCTTCGACCTCTTCTTCCATACTCTCTGCAATTTCTACTGGGGCTCTCGAGAGTGCATCTGCAATCCACATCTCTTTACCCGGAACATGCTCGATGGAGTAGTCAAAACGCATGAGTCTCAGCTTGAATCTCTGAATCCTTGCTGGGATTCTGTCTAGTTCTCGATCGCCTAGCAATGAGATCAGAGGTTTGTGGTCAGTCTGGACATGAAACTTCGTCCCTACAAGGAACTTTTCAAAGCGTTCGCATGCCCATGTAATAGCGTATGCCTCTTTCTCAATCTGAGCGTATCTTCTCTCCGTTTAACTCAGTCCTTTAGACGCAAATGCAACTGGCCTTTCACGACTGTCCTTGTCTCTCTGCAACAACACAGCACCAAGACCGAAAGAAGATGCATCTGCAGAGACTATCAGCTGTTGTTTGGGGTCATACACAGTGAGTGTCGCTGCTTCTTGGATGTCTTTCTTCACCTGGTCAAATGCCTGCTGCTGCTGAGCATCCCACCTCCACTCCATGTCCTTTCGGAGGAGTTCCCTGAGGTGTCTCATCTTGTCAGACAGGTTCGGTATGAACCTTCCCACTTTGTTTGCCATGCCAATGAACTGACGTACTTCTGTTACTGTGCGTGGTACCGGAAAATCTATCATTGCTCTCACTCTTTCTGGATCAGGTTGAATGCCCTTTTCACTGAGGATGTGACCCAAGAATTTCACCGACGTTTTTGCAAACTCGCATTTTTCATTCAAAGTCACCCCTGCAGCTCTCAGCTTTGACAGAACTTCCTCCAGCCGCCTGTCATGTTCCGGAAGCGTTGCTCCGAAGACCAAGATGTCATCCATATGACACAGAACTCCTGTCATGCCTTCAAGGACCTGAGTCATCCTCCTCTGGAAATGTTCAGGCGCTGAGGTTATTCCAAAGGGCAACCTTTGAAAGTAAAATCTTCCAAATGGTGCTATGAAAGTTGTGAGCAATTGCGAATGCTTGGAGAGCTTCACTTGCCAAAATCCGGCCTTTGCGTCCAGTTTCGTAAAGAACTTGGCTCCTGACAGTCTTCCTAGCGTTTCTTCCACTGAAGGAAGTACCAGCTTCTCCCTTTCAATGGCTTTGTTGAGGTTAGTCAGATCTACACAAATTCTGACTTCACCATTCGACTTGGGTACAACTACCATTGCTGAACACCATGGAGTTGGCTCTTCCACTTTTCTGATGATGCCATTTCTCTCCATCTCCTTTAATTGGGCCTCCACCTTTTCAAGCAGCGGCAAGGGAACTCTGCGGGAAGTACTGACGGATACTGGTCTGGCCTCTGGCTTAAGCTTGATATGGTACTCTCCTTGCATTTCTCCTGTCCCGGCGAATAATTCAGGGAACTTCGCCTGGTACTTTTCTCGGGAATCTTCTGTGACTTGCTGCAGAAGTTGCACAAGTTTCAAGCCTAAACTTGCTCGACGTCCAAGGAGAGCCTCTTCTAAGTCCTCTACGACGTAGAGCTCTTCACGGAAAGTGTTTCCACTACACTTAAGTACCGCGTGAAGCCTGCCTACTACTTTGAGTGGCTGTCCCCCGGCGCCATATAGTTTGTCGTGGTCGGAGTAACAGTTTTAACAGCAGTCACACTTCCTGCCGGCACTGCACTTACATCTGCTGCAGTGTCTATCTTGAAGCTGATCTGTTCTCCACCGACATCAATGATTTTTCTCCACGCCTCTGCTGTTTTGTTAATACGCAGGGCTCCCAAAGTCCACACCTGCTCTGGCGCAGCACCTTCTTTTACTTCTCTGAGCGTTTTTGATCGGCACATCTTTTCCCAGTGCCCCTTTTTCCCACAAGAATGGCATTTTGTCTTAGAAGCCGGACAGTTGATGCGGTCATGTTTCTCATGTCCACCACATCTGCTACAACCCTGGTGCCCTTTTCTTTGTGTTGAAGGACGTTTTTGCTTGAGCAGCTCTGGAGGAGCTCCTTTACCGGCCTTTCGCAAGGCATCAACAGACGCTTCTCCGGATAAGAGTTCCTGTCTTACCACGGCTTTCTGCTTTCGAACCGCTTCTGTCTGGCGAGCTTTTTGTACAGCAGTCTCCAACGTGAGATCTGGATAGCTCTGTAGCGTTTCCGACAGCTTTGCATCCTGTAAGCCCACAATTAGCCTGTCGCGCACCATTTCATATTTCAGTGCTCCGTATCCGCAGTGAGCTACCAATCTGTGCAAAGCAGTCACAAAAGCTTCCACTGTCTCTCCAGGCTCCTGCCGCCTCTGATTGAACCTTGCTCTTTCGTATATTATGTTTCTTTTACCGATGAAATGATTTTCCAGCATGTCAATCACTTTCTCGAAGTTCTCCTGCTCTTCTTTGGTTAGCGTCGACGCCGCTAGAATATCTTCCGCGTCTCCCCCGAGACAATAAATCAAAGCGTCTACTTGAGCTGCTCCGTCTTGCTCTGCCAAACGCGACACTCGCCTGTAACGCATGAAGCGTTGCCGCCACGCTGTCCACTCTTCTGGCCTCTGGAAGTCCAACGGCGCCGGTGGTGCGAACCCGACACCCAGCGGCGTCTGCTGGGGCCCACCTGTTGCCATCGTGATCTGTCCTTGACCGTTGTCGTTGTGGTCACTTGCGGTGCGCTCGTTGCTCATGCTCACAGGCAAATTCTTGTCCGTTTGTTGCGGGTGCACTCTAGACGCGTGGTTTTGTCCTGTCGATTCCGGCTACACTGATGGCGCGAGACCGACGCACGTTTGGCTCGGCTGCTGCTTGGCCGCCATGTTGCTTCTTTCGCGTCCACAGGTGCCTTTTGCTTTCGCCGTAAATCCGGTCAATGAAACCTACTGCAGCGTGGTCTCTACTTCGACTGCTGTCGTTCCCGATCTCGCCACGAGCACCCCACTTCTGACACCATGTCGTAACTGGTGTTGTATCGGGTTCGAACAGAGAACGAGACGGAGACACAGAGTAACAGGACCACCGGTGCGTTGTGTCACGCCCATGCGAGCGCCCCACAACGTCTTTATTGAGGCTCTCAAACCGTTTAATCCCACAGCATGAATGCCCCGTTCTCGGCCAAAATATGAAAGAAAGAAAAAAGTTTGGCCTTAACTACCTGCACTACATGCCGTCGTCAAGCAAGGCAAATCACCGTGACATAATGGGCAAGTTGAGTATTCTGCCATGTCCTCCGACAGCGAGGAGAGGGTGATCTGATGCAACATTAGGCAACGCGGAAATTTTTCGGTGTCGCAACACGAGACGCAAGCACTTTAGACGCAAGAAGAACGACTGGCTGGAGGGACTCGCGAAAACCTAAATGCTCAAAGCTTATCTAAATATGCAGCAAGCCACCCCATGAATATCCACATAACGCAAAATGACACCACGAAGCGAGCCATTCATCTGGGGGTTACCGACTTCAACCTCGTCTGACAACTACGTCCGTACGAGCGAATTTATTAATATTCAAATCACGCATACATAGCACGAAGCCGGCAGTCAAGGCGTGTTACGATTTATAATTTTAAAAACTAAGAACTTCCGCTCTGTAGGGCCAGTGAAGACAAAGCAGGAAGGACATGTAAGGTCATAACTTGGCGGTCGTTCAACGTAGCAGAGCATGCTTTTCGCAGAATGTATGCCCGCGCGTGCAAGATGGAACAAAATGTATCGACAAGCATCACACAGCTGACTATACAGCATGAAGCCTCTGCCTCATCAAGTACTCTGACTCATTCACAGGAAGTCACGGCTGTCAAAGCCCGGAAGTGACTCAACAAATACCGCGCACACGAACAAGACCGCTTTGTGTACGTGTGCAGCAGACAATGCACAAACCGAACAAAAGGCCAACGACATGCGAATCGTCGAACGCCAGCTCCGCATGAGATGCCCAAAGGGGACGCTTCTGACGTTCGAACAAACGCCTTTCCGCGTGCGAGAATACGGCTTGTGCTAGTAACCCGAAAACACATAATTCGAGCCGGAAGACCACTCCACGGACTTTGACTACGCTACGGGAATGACCGGTGATTTAGGCGTAATGGTCGCTAGAGGCGGCTGCGCTGCAGACTCGCGTAGTCGCCAACAGAAAGCACAATAGCCGGCCATGTTCGTGACCTCGGCGAAGGTATAGGCGCTCTTTCGACAGAGGTGGAGCGTGGAACTGCCGCAATAAAAGAGGGCCGACGTATTCGCTGGCATCGCCGTGCCTCGCAGCTCTGGTCAGAAAGCTGCGCCGCACACGCGACAATTGCGGACGTTAGAGACTCATTTGTATGCAGCGCACATCCTCACGGAGACTCTTCATAAAGTCGGCGAAGAAGCGCTCCTCGCCTCCTGAAAAGTAGCGGAATCGAGCAGAACCGTTGGTTGCGCAAGGACCCGTACGCGGCAGGTTCGCGTTCGTGCCGCGCGAGTCAGCGAACGGGGTGGGGTGTCCTTGTGACGCCAGCGGCCAGTCGACGTCAAAGGGCTTCCCCCGCGCCCTTGGAGACGAGCGCGGCCGACCGCTGCTATCTGGGCGGGAAACAGGCACGTGCTGCTGCTGCCTCGTAACTACTCTTGCACCGTGTGCCTCGTGCAGCTCGGGCTGGCAAAAAAGACGCCCCCGGGAACATCACCAGTGCAAAACAGGCAGGCGGCGTCAACTATACGAGAGCAGGGTGCTAGGCGGAAACGGAACGCTCCGGAGACGGCAGATCATCGCAGGCCAGCTGACACGAGCGCGGGCACTTTGCCAAGCTAGTACAGGAGCAGCCGAGCTAGACAGAACGAATAAAGCAACCCATAAACGACGGGCGACGACGCGCGCGCGCGCGCGCGCACACACACACACACACACACACAACGGTGCACGCGCCGAGGGCGGTGCGTATGTTAGCGAAAGCGTTCGGCCGAGAAATGCAAATTTGAAAACATGGTCCTGCCTTGACAATAGTGAATTTCGTTTTTTTTTTCTGATTCTTCTCTCCCCTCGCCCAGCTCCCAGCCCCGCCGGTTGGCTAGCAAGCAGCCACTCTGTATGACGCATACAAAAAATAAATAAAAAAGTGCAGAATGAGAACGTTACGAAATACGGGCCTTGACACCTCGGTTACAGCACTTGCTTGGAAAAAACATGATAGCAACAAGGATGGAGGCTTGAGCTTATTCGTCATTACAATCATGCATATAAATAAGCCCGAAGGGACGTGCGCAGTAAATGAAAAGACAAAAAAAAAAGGAAACAAAAAGGCCCCCTAACAGCAAATCAATACCACCAAGAAACGTAAAAAACAAAAACAAACAAATCGCTACTCTCTATTCAGATACGCGACTACACTCGGTGCCAGAACGATAGAAGGTGAACGAACGCATTTTTTTCTTCTAGTGGAATCAGCGTGTATGATTTCTCGCGTGACATGCAAGCTGTGTCTCGCGAAAACTTCAGAACTCGATGCGGTAGTAAATAGGTTGACAAACTGGCAGGCGCTTAAGTGAGCGCTTAAACTAACACCATAACTTTCATAATACAGGCCATCCAGGCATCCATTGCCGCAAATGCGTGCCTCTGAATTAATTTGAAAGTGCTGAAATTTCGTCGAGACAGCTTGCAGCTCGCACGGGAAATCATAGGAGCGATTTCATCAGAAAACTAGGCAATGCGTGCGTTTCGTTTCTATCGCGCCGACACCTAGTGAAGCCACGTATCTGCATAGATTACGATAGCAATGTGCGTTTTTCCCGTAGCCACCCGAAGAAAAAAAACCGCGTGACTATCATTGTCACGCGACTATGGCACGTGACCGCAACAATCATCGCTCACCGATATGTTGGCAAGGGGCCACACGTTGCGACGTTTCTTCTCGAAACATTCTAAAGCGCCGAGTAGACATTCGGAACGGTAGCGGAGAGTTTTGTTACGTTCAAGTCAACGACGAAGAAAAAGAAATGATACAAAACTCGACAACAGAGAAGGCAGAGGATTTCGGTACTTTTGACTCATTTCAAGGAATGGGATTGTGACGAAAGCGATCCCTAAAGACGTACCGAACACTGCGTACAGATAAAAGGATGCCGGCAGCCCACAGAAAACTAGGCGGTGGAAAAGATCGCAATACGCGACCTCCCTTATCTCAGAGGCTTTGCACAGACGCGCACAAGACTGGCATTCTAAAAGAAAGGCCGGATCATGGGTCCCGAGCGCTGCACCTTGAAAGCAAGATCGGCCTGCCGACAGGAAACCAAGACTTAGAGAATGACAAAAGACTGGCTTTGAGAACGATCTGGGCAGTCAGGCAGAAATGTAGAAACAGCTGAAGAAAAGACAACGGGGCTCTCGGTGGGGGGTGCGCGGTAATTAGAGGCTTTGCCAATAGGTTTTGTGAGCAAACCGGCTCGACCTGCTGTCTCGGTACTGGAGATGCTTGAGGCGCCGATGCAGCGACAGTTGCCAACTGGGGACTGCAAGGTGACCCGGTTGTTCAACCGCCTCTATAACGGCAAGTTCCCGCGCATTCCAAGAGCCTCGAACTGCCGTACACAAGAGGGCTGTGCGCACGTGCACCGCGGGTGTTGTGCACGGGGCACGCCGTAAGCGACAACGGGAGAGAAATGCGAGCCGACATCACATGTGATCACGTGCACGATGAATGAAGAAAGTTGATAGATTAGGAGCTGTACGACGGCTCAGACTGTCGACACATTCGCGGAAAAATAGCGCTGTAAAGGCATCAAACGAAGCTCTATCGAAACCAGCCAACGCGTTGCTGTTGGAATTCCCGTTTTTTTTTTTTTGTTTCGGTGCAATACGAAGCAACGTTTATATAAACGTTCTATAAACGTTGATACGAAGTGACGCACACCGTGGCCCATCTCACTCATAAGCTGCCGCACGCGGTTATCTAGGCAGTGATCGAGGAAGACAGCCGTCGCCTACGAGACGCGCCTAGCAGCTCGATGCAAAACTGGAGCCAATGCGTCTACGAACAGTCCCTCGAGGCGGGTGCGCTTCCGCTGTGCTCCCGTGCATATGCTCGCAGCGATCGCCGAGGGTCCCGACGGTGGGCCCGAGCGGTGCACACGCGAACGAGTGCCGCGTCCTTGAATGCGGCTGCACAACTGCTTTTGGCGGGCGTCCAGAACGAGATTCCCGCCACTGAGGAAGGCAGGCAGCCCGCCCGTGGCAAACCTTTTCGCGCCGCAAACTTTCGCTGCTGCCGTGTGGTCAGCGAGTGATAGGCGGAAGCCAGCTCGCGCCACCGCATCGCTCGAGGCTTCTTGGCGCCGTGCGCTCTTTCGCTCCCTCTTGGTTGCCTTGCCAGAACGCACTGTGCTACACAGTGCAATTAGGAAAGGCACGATCGCAGACGGAGATTGTCGAGCGAGCAGCGATTTTGACACAGACGCCACGTGCACGTCGGCAAGAATAGATATAGGAGGCACGGAAAACACGGACGCCGCGTGTTTCATAGGTAACTGCATTGCGCAGCCCCTTGCGGCGAAAAAAGATATAAATATCCAACAGTGCGGTCACATCGCAGATGTACCGCGTACGTAAATCGTATCGCTGCTTCGAAGGTTTACGGGCAATGGTAATTAAAGCGCGCTTACGAGAGACCCTGCCAGTCGATGCTCCTATTTAAGAAAAAAAAGCAGAGCAGAAACGGGACCAGCGGACACCAGAAACGTATGATGAGCCACACGCCAGATTGATACTAAAATTGGTGCATGATGTAACTGCTCAGAGAAGTTAACCGGAGTAGCTTCGCTGCATCTCGTGGATCTCGGTGCAATGAAACCGAGAATGCACGGCCCTCCCGACGGTGCCTTACCATAAACCATTTATGGTCTCGACATATTGCGATATGAGAGAGGATACAAACGGCTGGCACACTGCTCATAAGCCTCTAGCATGAAGCAGTAAAAATATAACCCCGATGAGAACTAAAGTGTGACGGCGCAAGCGTGTGTCAAGACCGTTGACACAACGTTCCCCTAGAGTTTCTTGATTATACTTTATTGCTTTCATTGTATAGCAAGGTTAAAATCACAAATAAATTTATAACTCGTGCAGCAGCATCGCAAGCAGTTGCTTCCGTAAAAGACGCAATGAACTTGAAACTATCAGCAGCGAGAGATTCGGCAGAACCAACACCACCTATTTTGCAGAACGCGCAATACGCGTGCGCACTCGATTTCACGGGCAGGAGTGAGCGGCGGTGTTTTTCCAAGGTCACAATCCGGAGAAGCGCAACTTGCATTGGGAGGACCGCCGACAACAGCCTCCCATATTCTGCAGTAGCTCGCTGAGGGTGTTGCATCATCAGAAAGCGGAAGGTCAAATTTTTAAAACTTTTCAGAGAAGATATCGACAGCTATGATAACTGCACACGGCTGCCACAGATATCAACTCGCCGCACGGCGAGCGTAGCTGACGAATAATGCTACATATTCGATGTTAACTTATGGCCACGGAGAAGTATAGCTTGAGCAGACAAAAAAAAATAATAATAAGCTGTGCGAGCGGAAGAAAACCGAAGCCCCATAGCAACCGACCGTGTGACACGGCCGTGTTTACTGCCGCATACAAAACGTATGACGCGCACGCCACCGCGAGCTTTTAGTGCAAGCAAATGAACTAAAATATGTATATCTGCAACTAACTACTGGCCCTCCCAACCGTTTACTTATCTCAGTTAATCTCTAAGCTGGCTATTGAGACAGTAATCCTAAATGCGGGTGCGAGCATCTCCGATTTTCGCTAACCATTTCCCGTGCTCTAGTTGAGCCCGAGCAGACGATTTTTCCGAAGCGCCGCGCATCACGCTTCCATTCGCTGCTTTGCGGACGCGTCACGACTGCTAAATCAAGCGAGGAGAAAATTTCGTGCGAAGAGGTGGTGCAGCGAGGTGCTCTTACCTGTCATGACTGGCGAGCTGGTCTTGAAGCCGCATGCGGAAGCCGCGGGCAGAGCCGCGCGCTGCTGCGTTCGGAGCAGAGCGGCAACGGCGCGGCCCGATTTTTTCAGTGCTGACGACGCCATTCCTTCGTGCAAAAATAAATTTAGAAATTCAACTCCTTCGCCAGATTACCGGGGGGAAATCCGTTAATGCGGAAAACAAAAGGCGGTTTGGGACAACGTGCCCGTCTAGATCACGACTGGCGCATAGGAATAGACGGACGAGGTTCCCGACGGGGGCAAGGTCCTGAAATGCTACGGCCGAAGAAGCAGCAGCAGCGGCACCGGCGAACCGATGTGAGCGGCGGAGAGTCACAAGTGCGCGCGAACGAGCGCCCGGAACTATTTAAGTACGCGGAGGAGTAGGGGCGCCGTTTGCCGACAGAGGGTGCATACAGAGCCAGAGGAGCGGCGGCAGTCGGAGCAGGGCCGGAGCCGACGCGCTTCCTTTGAGCAGGTGCCTCGTCTCCTCCAGTCCCAGGCGTGCCGCGATAAACGTCTTTTACTGCACGGCGACCGGCTGAAAGCATCGTTGGGCACTCCAACAGGCCACTTGTGACTCACTTGAACAACCACACTTTCTAATGGAAGGAAAAGATACGCGAGTTTGGGTGCGCGTCTCGTAAGCACTCTACTGACGAGATTGAAAAGTGAATTGCGGGTACGAATGCACCGCAACTGTCGACGTCTGTAGCCGCGTCATCGCTGGACAAAGATGTGATTTTGCATTTTGCCCACCCCCTCCCCCCTCTCTCTCTTTCGTTAATGAAAAGTGCGCGCGTAGCGAGCGCTTCTATAACACCATGAATACGCAGATTTTCCTTAGCGCGATTAAAAGGCTGGACATAAGGCGCACAAGGGCACACTTTTTTTGTTAAGTATTTTACTCGCCCCAAGGAAAACCTATTCAATGTGGGATACCAACAAACCCACATTGCTCCTCTGACAACCTTTGATAACACAACACAATATTGACTTGTGGATGGGCAAGGATATAAGCGTAAGCAAAAAAAAGAAATTGTGCGGGCGGGGAAGTTACAGCTATAGGAAACGAACTTACGTACACAAGTGTAGAGACAAGCATGGTGTAAACGACACAATTTTGGAAAAAAAAAAGAATGTGCTTCAGGGCCTTGAGAAACATCGAGCGGCGCACGCGTGAGATAAGGTTAGACATATAAAGGTTACTCAGCAAAAGTAATTAAGTCGCTGAGAACCAGTTTAGAAAAGTGATACATGGAGCACAATTTACATTATTCGAAAAAGCACTCGATTAACTGCACTAACTACAAAAAAGTAATAATAACTTGCGGTTATGATGTTACTTTCAATTTAATTGCAAGTTACATATTCCTAAAGAACGTTATTTAGTTAGTTAATTCGGTTTTTATGGCGCAAAAGCAGCTGAGGCTATGTTGCGCCAGTCACAAGGTGTTAAATAATGGGCAGTGATATGATGTAGTTTTAGAGCTTACTTAAAAAGCCACATTCTTTAAGAAAGTTTAGCACGTCAGACAACAGTACTAGAGGATGATCTCTAGAAGCAAAGTAGGGTGTAGAGGTATGTGTTGTTTGCATAATTTGCTGAAGTATTTTGGTCTCTGCGTTTCAACGTCGGGGAATAAGATTAGGATGTATATGAGTGCTAACGGTTGTTGGCATTTTTCACATGTTGGTTGTTGTTCTTTTGTGAGTAGGAAGTTGTGTGTTAGGTGTGCGTGCCCAATTCGGAGTCTGCATAAAATGACCTCAACAAAGCGTTCTTGGTGACGAAAGGTCTTCCATTCTCCAAGTACAGGCTTTACCAGATGGAACTTATTATTTGTGCAAGAGTCCCACTGTTGCTGCCATTTTGCAAACAGTGCTTGACGAATTGTTCTTTGGCTGTCTTCCAGGGGATTTTTTTATTTTTGTCAGTGCTTTGTGCACTGCCAAAGAGCCGTGTTCATCTGCTTTTTCGTTGCCCGGTATTCCAACATGACTTGGCACCCAGCAGAAACGGATAGAAGTTACATCGCTATTTAAAAATTCGGCAGATCTCACGCGTTGTGGGAATCGATTTCATGCGAAGTAGTCAGCGTGTACTTCTATGATGTACTTTATGGCTTTGAGCCAAGCGTTACGAGGTGGATCGACGTGTTTTTGTAAGTGTAGTAGCTATGTGCACATAGTGGGCTTACCAGGCACGTCGACAACCCTGGCGTTTAAAGGGTAACTTATGGTGCGACGTAACGTCAGCCCTCACATTAGAGTACATAAGTCAGTATTATCGAAACCAAGTGCGCCTTATGGTGCAATCATGTGAATATCACACATAACTTTCGTTAATGTATTCCACCGGGGTTGAGCAATGCTTCAATATGGCTTGCTGAATCATATAAATACAAATGTAATGTTTATTACATGCATATTGTAAAAAAAGTCAGCGCTAACGAGACGGCCGGAACAAAAGAAAGGAGGACACAGTACTTGTTCCGTCTCGTTTGCGCTGACCTTTTTTTACAATATGCATCAATTCCAACTCGCCCACCTCTCTACCTTGCTGTTTATTAGACTGCTATAAAAGCGGAGCCAACACTGGAACCACAGATGTCAATCCGATATGACGCCTGTATCGTAGGAGTACATTTGTAGTGTTTACTGCTTTCTTGCAAAATTAGATAGCCAGCACCACAGCCCCAATTGACGTTGCACCAACATTACGCCTGCATAGGCTGTTTTTCCCAACCAGTTTATAGACCTGGCGTGGGTCTGCGGTAGAATACCTGATTTCCACGCAGAATGCTTGGGTTCGATTCCCGCTGGGATCCTAATTCTTATTATTTCCATTCGTCGAGTCATCGCTGCCGATTTCGGTTTTTCTTGACGCACTCGCATTTAGATTACCAATGTCTGTTCTCGCCGTTCCTGGGTGGATATAAACTGTCAAACACCTGTGGCGCATACCCGTACACCGCGGCCGTGGTAAACGGTTATGTGCCACACGTGTCTGGCGGAAAGCGTTTGACGACGTACGTGACAGGATTTTCACGTTATTCATGTCATGACCCGACAGTCATATTCGTCAAACCCTCTTACCCTCCCATGCCAACTTCGGTCGACACCAAGTTAAGGAGGCGATCACGAGCGCACTCATACGTGGGCGGCTAAATAGATAGATAGACGCGTAGATAGAAACGCTCAAAGTGCCAAAGGTTCGCCAAGGCATGGCATGGCATGCAAGAACTTTATTATGGTCCGAAGAAACTACGGCCCGAGGGCAAAGCCCCTAGGCTAAGTCAGTGGCTCCGCCCACGTCGGCACCGGTAGGTCAAAGGCTTTCCCGATGGCGTGAGTTCTCCGGACGGTCAGGAGTTGATCTTGGAGGACTTCACTGGTTATACGCCGACTCCAGTCCTCCTCACTGTTGAGATCCGAGGCCCCTTGGTTGGGGCACAGCCAGAACATAAATGCTCGCGCTTGTTCTCAGAGACGTACGGTATTGGTAAGCTTCCCATTGCGTAGTTTTATCATTTGACACTGCTTTTATGTGTGTTTTTTACAGTGGCCCTGCCTTAGTCCCCTGTGCCGCCGCCGCCATCGTCGCCGTCGTCGTACATATAGTAGCAGTAGTAGTATAGTAGTAGCAGGCGTCACGCAGGTTACGTGACCAGGAGGGGGAGGGGGGGGAGGTAAAGGGTGAATAAAGAAATAAATGAAACGAAATGACTACGACAATGACGCTGCTCCAAATGATGATGATGATGGTTTTTTTTTTTTACTGAAAGTCATCATCATTACAGCTTCGCTTGGCGATCCATGGGTGCACGGCGTGGAACTATCTCAATTTTTTTCTTTTTTTCTTAGGTATGTCGTGTGTGTGTGTGTGTGTGTGTGGCTGGGTGAGTGAACATAATGACAAGCGAAATGGAGCGCGATGAGGATGGGGCCGGATATCGCTATCGCGTTCAACTCTTAAAGGCGAAGCTTAAGCGCCCCCCAATCTTTTTTCATACGTGGGCTACTTTTTTGCGCGCATAAGCAGCGTTTCCGAATCATCCCGGCCGCGACGGCCGCATTTTCGATGGAGGCGAGAATGCTTGAGGCCTTAGTGCAAGTTAAAGAAGCCCGGGTGGTCGAAATTTCCGGAGCCCCCCACTACGGCGTCCCTCATAATCATATTGTGGCTTTGGGACTTAAACCCCAACAATTAACAAAGAGTTTCCCAATCTGAATCGACTTAGCAAAAACTATCCGGCAACGCATGACAATCGATGCCCGCTATGCGGGGAATACCCAACGTTTTTCCACATTACACGGGCCTGCCGAAAATCAAAGGTAGCGCCAATAAACAACACCGGAGCGCTGTCCTGCTCGAAGCCTGAAGAACAGCTCAAGCTGACCCAACCCACAGAGCTCGCAAGATAGCAAAGGCCACAGGGGCCATATATATATATATATATATATATATATATATATATATATATATATATATATATATATATATATATTGTTCATATCATGACCAGTTAAACACGTGATTGATAGATAGATAGATAGATAGATAGATAGATAGATAGGGCCAATGTGTATTCGTTTCGCCAAGAAATGCTTCGCATTAAAAATGGAATCAGCTGCGCAGGGCAGGACAAATTAGAGACCATTGGCCCTTCAACTGCAGTTGACATAAAATATACTGTGCTGCTGCTGCTGATGATGATGATGAATATTGTGATCGAGTTAGTACATCGAGAATGCATTAGTGACCTGCGGCGTATAAATATAAACATACCGCATGAGGTGACACGTATTCCCGCTCGTAACGTATACGAGTTGCATAAGACGGCCTCGCTAAGTTTAGCTGTCGCCACTAGACAAAACCAAGTATGCGGTTTTTACGGACAATAATTTGCATGCGCGCACGATAAGGGTTTTCATGTTGCTTGTCAGTTAGCTTGTAACATGACGCTCAGAAAGAAGCCATAGTTTCCGAGCTTCAACCTACTTAGTTCTTGTCGCCATATGCGTCACCTGCTTGGGGGCCGCCACGACAAGCTTTGGCGACGCCGCTGTTATCGCTGGCATCGGACGCTGTCTACGCATTTTAAGAACGGCAAAGGAAATGGAATGTCTCAAAATACGATTTCCTCATTTGAAAAAAAAAAAAACACTTGGAGAATTGGTAAGAATAGTAGCACGCAGGAGCTGTAGCCAATCCATCCGCTTTGAATAAAGCAACGAAGGGGACCTTGAATACCACCAATTGATTTAGGTGCACGTTAAAGAACCCCAGGTGGTCGAAATTTCCGGAGCCCTCCACTACGGCGTCCCTCATAATCATGTCGTAGTTTTGGGACGTTAAACCCCATATATAAAAAAAAAAAACCAATTGAGACGGTGCATCAAGTGTAAAACACTGATCAGGCGTGTGCGGCAAGTGAAACATCGCTTAAACCGTTGTACGCATTCAAACGTCTTCATTACCTCATGCCAAATGACCCCCCCCCCCCCGCTGGCGCTTTCTTCGCTCAGGTATGAAGGACAAAAAAAAAAGAAGCAAAGTTGCCAATTAGTATTCAGTTCACTCACGCACTACTGAGACAGAGCGCGCACTGCTGGAGCGCTGCAGCGTGCAACTGCCGGGGAGGAGGTTGTAACTAATTGATGTCTGAGTAACGTCTGGATATTTCTTCAGAGCACTCAACAACGTTAGTAAAGAAAGCAACTAGTAACCGCTTAACTTGTAACAGTTTGAATCAACTTGTAACAGCTTAAGGGCATATAAGGCGCTCTATGCGCATTGCATTGGGACTGTTCGCGATGAAGCACCTTGAATCGATTAAAGGGCAAAATTTAATCTCTCAGTTAATAGTAAGCCCCCCAGTCACAAATTCTGACATACCGTCGATAACTTACAGGAAGCTGCAGACACCGCTGAAGAAAAGTCTGGGTGATAGAATAACGTACGGACTTAGTGTACAGTAATTCACGTCGCGGTTTTTAAACTCTGTAATTCCCAAGCTTAGCTCCACGTGGAGACACCGAATCGAGGCAACAGAACGGAAATAATAATAATATCTGGGGTTTAACGTCCCAAAACCACGATATGATTATGAGGGACGCGGTAGTGGAGGGCTCCGGAAATTTCGACCACCTGGGGTTCTTTCGCGTGCACCTAAATCTAAGTACACGGGCCTCAAACATTTCCGCCTCCATCGAAAATGCAGCCGCCACGGCAGGGATTCGATCCCGCGACCTTCGGGTCTAGACCACCGTGGCGGGGCAACATAACGGAAAGCGAAGTATGTAATTATGTAAATCAGCCAAGGTGTTTCAAATTCTGCATTTGATATTAGGCTCTAAGGCTTGTATCCCGTCTCACGAGCAGTAACTACAAGCAGAAATGACTGTCGCTTCAAACATTAACAGGACGGGAAAAAACGTTAACGAAAAAAAAACATAATATGCACAGGAGTAACTAGAGAAGATGCAGCTTTCGCCTGCATCTTGTATTTTTTGTATTTTGTGGTCGTGTGTCAAGGCCTTTTTTTTTCTTTGCCAAAGGTGTGCAGTCGACATTCTAACAACATTAAATCGGCTTTCAATGTTCTGCTTCCATTATCTCTTCATTCGCTCTTTCATTCTTTATTTCCTTAAAGACCCCACTAGGGGGTATTACATAAGGGGTGGGTTACAAGATATACAACAAGGTAAACACTTTGTTACATGGTATGGATGTGATAGCTTCCATGAAGGCAGATGGGCTTGAGTCAGCGATTTCCTGCGCAAGGTCGTTCCAGTCCTTGGCTGCTCGAGGAAAAAAAAGAAGATGCGAATGTGACAGTACGAGCATGAGGACGGGCAACATTTAAGGGGTGACCAATGCGATAGGATATGCGTGATAATGGCAAAATATACGGTGCTTGATTTAGCGCGCTGTGATAGAACTTATGAAATAACGATAAACTAGCGATGAGACGTCGATTGGAAAGTGTTTGTAGGCCAGATTCTGCTTTCAAAGATGTTACGCTGATATCATATGAAAAGGCGGAATGGATGAAACGAGTGGCACGATTCTGAAAGACCTCAAGGGCATTTTGAGGAAAATCTGGCGAGGATTCCAAATGGCTGATGCGTACTCTAGTTTCGGCCGTATGCTTTCGGTCTTGTATGCTAGGAGTTTGACATGCTGTGGAGTGCTTTGTAAGTGACGTCGTAAAAACCTAAACGTTTTGTTAGCTGATGCGATTACTTTTGTCACATGCGCACACCAGTCAAGGTCATTTGATATCGTCAAACCTAAATATTTATATTGGCTCACTGTCTCACGTTGCTGATTTACTATTTCATACTGGAATTCCAACGGGTTAGAACGGCGAGAAGAGGACACTGTTTTGCATTTACTGGGATTTAAAACCATTAACCAACGTTGACACCAATTTTGAATGTTGTGCAAGTCCTGTTGAAGAGCAAGCTGGTCAGTATTGTTACCAACTGAACGATAAATAACGCAATCATCGGCAAACATGCGGATTTTGCTAGTAACGAGCATTGGTAGGTCGTTAATATATATTAGAAAAAGTAGGGGACCTAATACCGAACCCTGAGGGACGCCGGATCCTACTAGAAGAGGCTCAGAGTCGTTGTTATTGACGCACACTGACTGTAGGCGGTTAGTAAGGAATTGCTCAATCCATGCTAGAACAGCGGGTTGTAGACTTAGTTATGAGAGCTTTAGTAATAAGCGTTGATGAGCAACTTTGTCGACTGCTTTCGCAACATCAAGGAAAATTTCATCAGTTTGTATGTTAGCTCTAGATTTATGTGCAGGTCGTGTAGAAAGCCAGCTAATTGTGTTTCGCAAGATAGTCCCTTGTGGAACCCATGCTAAGAATGGTGACAGAAATGTTATCATCAAGGAAGTTAATTATATGAGTGTATAGGACATGCTCCATGATCTTACATGGCACCGCTGTGATGGAAATGGGGCGGTAGTTTAGAGGTGAACTCTTGCTGCCAGATTTGTGGACCGGAATGACCTTGGCCATTTTCCATTCTATCGGTAGGCTTCCAGATGACAGTGACTGGGAAAACAACCAGGTTAGATATGCCGCAGAAATGAATTTGGTGTTCTTTAGGAACTTCGACGTGATTTCATCAAAACCGGCTGATGATGACAGTTTAATGTTGGAAATTATGTTTGAAATGCCTTCTATCGAGAAGGTGATAGGAGGCATTGTAGCCTCAAAAGGGGCAAGAAACGCAGGAAATGGTCCGTCAGATTCTTTGGTGAATACAGAAGAAAACGCGGTGTTAAACGTGTTAGCGGTGTCTTTATCCGATAGCATTTCACCCTGTTCGTTGGGCAGAGATATCGTGCGGGTTGGCTGCGGGTTGATGATATGCCAAAATTTCTTAGTATTTTCACTGATCATCTTAGCCAGGTCGTAGTGAAAGAAGGTGAACTTGCTTTGACGGATTGCTTTAAGATATGAACGTTCAGCTTCATAGTACTTTTCCCATGCGTGGTACTGGGGGTTTTGTTTAGCCTGACGAAAAAGTCGCTTTTTCTTGTTTTCAAATTTTTTGAGGCTTTTCGTGAACCATGGTTTGTGACGGTTAGCGTTGATTGATTTTGTTGGAATGTATTTGTTGGTTAGATATGCAATTTTTTCTTTGAAAAGAGACCAGCTTTCATGAATGTCGCGCTGTTAATGTCGGCATTATTGTCTGTTAGTTCTCATTAATATTGTGTATAACAAAGAAAACGAGCCCTTGAAATTAACAGCGCTGTTGAAATGTTGCTTCGTATTCCTCGTAAAACTGTTCAAATTCATTATTTATCGCTGAGTAATTGCCTTTATCATAGAGACGGATGATTTTCTTTTGTGAATGACGCGCGGGCTGGGTTAGAGCAAATGTGGCATGAATTACTTTGTGGTCACTTATTTCGTGAAGATAAGTGATAGAAGACAACGTTTCTGGGCTTGAAGACAATACTAAATCAAGAATGTTAGCACTATCCTGTGTGACACGTGTTGGCTCGGTTACCAGTTGACTGAGGCTAAAGTTTAAACAGACGTTAACGAATTCTTTAGATTCCAAACTTCCTGTACTTAGTTCAGGGTTTGACCAATCTATGTTAGGGTAATTAAAATCCCCCGAAGAGTAGAACTTCGTGAACAGTGGAGAAGGAGGTGGTCGAGCTGGTTGAGCATCCTGACTTGCTTGGCCGTCCGGGCATTGCTGACTGTGGACGCGTTGTATCTCGTAAAAGCGCCGCGTTTCGTAGCTCGTAAGAGACGACTGCGACAAAGTTACGAAATTTCTGATAATTTTTAAGGGTCCACTATAGAACATAGGAGAATTTCGGCAGTCACTGAAGCCACATGTCCCTACAAAATTGGCAGGATATCCGTATCAACAAATGGTAGATTCCGAATGAGAAGAACCACGTTTTCTTTTTCTTTTTTCGCTACGGTCAGAAACAGCATGCAGTCTTCCTCTAGCTCACCATGCATTCGACTGTTTCCACTTAGAATGAATGCAGGAAGGCCGTACGCGTACTGCCCGGTTACGTAAGCTCGGCTCACTGGACCCTGCAGAACCAATGCTTCCAGAAAGCTCTCGAATCGGGCATTACACATCCGTTCAGCGACTCATCGATCGTCGGTTCCGCCCATACGGTTGTCTACCACGACTGCAGTACCAGAGAAAGATGGCGGCCGGTGGAATCACGCGCCAGCTGCTATTGTTCCGGCTGCCTTACAGGACGCCGCAGAGGACGCCCAGCGAGCCTCTTTCAGTCGCTTATATTATCGCGCTTTTGCAACTACAGCTCTCAGACTGATAAGACGGAACATATGTGAGTCTCCCAAGGATTTATAAGCGTGCGCTGCGGCGTGTCGCCAATAAGCTCAGGAGCGCGTGACTTTGCTCGATTTCATCCGTTATCGGTAAGTTCGCTGCCAATGGATACGGACTTGCTCAGTTATACAGAGGAACAAAGCTGCGATAGCCTCGTACACTTTATCTTATCATACAATTATCGCACACGCTTTGCCCTTCGATACTGATTCTAAATGGTTCGCAACAAGTCGGACGCGGGGATAAATAAGCGATTCTCCGATTATTATTACTGTCGTTATTAAAAGAAGATCCTGGAGCACGACAGTTGTCTCATGTATACGTGAAACGGCTACATAGGCTCTGTAAATTACTTCATTGAAGACACTTTTCGAATCGATAAGTGAGTGCTTCACAACTTGCGTGATGCGAAAGTGAGCACGTGAACTAAGCATGAAACGCCTACAATGAACATCATGTCGATCAGTTGTCATTGCGTGTCCTAGCTGAGACAGCATGCTCAGAGGATTAAATTATGACATGCGAAAACAGACCAACACTAGTGTGTTTGATATATAATAATTGTTGGGGTTTTACGTCCCGAAACCACGACATGATTATGAGGGGCGCCTTAGTGGAGGGCTCCGGAAATTTCGACCACCTGGGGTTCTTTAACGTGCACCTAAACCTAAGTACGCGGGCCTCTAGCATTTCGTCTCCATCGAAATACGGCCGCCGCGGCCGGGATTCGATCCCACGACCTTCGGGTCAGCAGTTGAGCACCATAACCACTGTATATCACACTTCACTCTTAAAAAAATTACCGGAGCTTGCTTACTTCGGGTAGTAACCGCTGGTCACGTATGTTGCTACCATGTTAGTAACTACAGTTAGTAATGGCAAGTGTAGTAACTGTTGCTACCCTTGCCGTTACTAACAGCAACCAGTAACTGTTACTACTCTAGCCGTAACTAACCATAGGTAGTAGAATGAAGGTTGCAAGGAAAGAAAGGTAGTAATCGTTGCTAACGCGTTCATTATGCCACATCATTTATCTATTATTAATAATGGTCATATACACGAGATCAACATCAGGGCACAACATCGGGTTTTAAGCACGGAGTGTTATGAATCAGGAGAGCACACATGTGTACCAACAATTTCACTACGCGCTACCTACTTCGTACGCGACTCCATGGATTTGATTCATACGCCGTACCTTGGAGATTCATAGCTGGTACTGGTGAGCACGTGTGTTTTAGGATGAATAATTTAAAATATGGGCCTATAGTTCTATACCATACTACCCGATTAGGTGTGCTTGGGGACGTAGCGCAAGAGTCTTAATCAACCGTAGTGAAAAAAGAAAAGAGAACAATATGTCATGTCCATTTTTTCATAAAACTGCCACAACAAGGCATTATATACAACTGCCGAGACAAGGTACTAAACTTGCTAACATAGCCTCAGTACAGCCTCAGTACATAGGCAGTAAAAAGCTAAAAATAATAGTTTCTGGAGTTTTACGTGACAAAACCACGATACGATTATGAGCGACGCCATAGTGAGGGACTCCGGATTAATCTTGACCACCTGGGTTTCTTTCACATCCACCTGCCATGTTAGTTTGCTGGAATCTATATCGTGTACTAAAACGCGTATAGCATTTGTTAATTAACTCTTACTCCCCCCTTTTCACAATATCATAATGACGCTTTGAAATTGCGGTTGCTCGAATTTTAAAAGGAAAAACTGTGCTTTTTTGCTTGATCCATGGACATTTTTCTTCGCAAGTTCCTGCTTAAAAGTGACATGTCGAGACGATCGAAGTGTAGCGAAGCGTTGGAAGTCTATGTAATGGGTTGCCCTCTCGGGCGCTCTCTAGTGGGTCGTCCCCTTCGGCTCTTCTCTGACAGCACGCTCCTCGCGCTCAGAGTCCGCGCTCTGTCTTGACTGTCGCCGTTGTGCTTCGTCGACTAGTGCCGTCAATAAACGCCTTTATAATTTGGTGGAGGTGCGGGGTAAACACAGCCCAAACGGCATGACGTTGAATTCGTACAGGCCGTCGGGCGTGACAAAGGCGGTCTTCGGTCGAGCGTCGTCAGCCATAGGTACTTGCCAGTACCCTGAGCGCAAATCGAGAGATGAAAAGAATTCGGCGCCTTGCAGGCTGTCAATCGCATCGTCTATTCGCGGCAGTGGATACACGTCCTTACGAGTGATCTTGTTGAGTCGTCTGTAGTCGACACAGAACCGCACAGAACCGTCCTTCTTCGCAACAAGAACGACAGGAGACGCCCAGGGGCTGTTGGAGGGTCGAATAACATCGCGTCGAAGCATGTCGTCGACTTGCTCGGTGATTACACGGCGTTCTGTGGGAGATACGCGATATGGACGTTGCCGCAGTGGCAGGTGGGCGCCAGTATCGATGCCGTGCCTAACGGCCGACGTGCGGCCGAGAGGCGTTTGAGCGACATCGAAAGAAGAGCGAAATTCTTCCAACAGGTCCAGAAGTTATAACTTAAACCACTAGGTATTAACTAAAAATTTAGATTAAGTAGTGAAGACCCATGGTAGCAAAAAGTTAGTAATAGGGGTGTGCGAATACCAAATTTTTCGAATACGAATCGAATACGAATATCCACCTTCGAACATCGAATCGAATATCGAATACCAAAGGAAGAATGCCTCCACAGTAACAATATTTTATTTAACATGTAGCTATTTGAAAAAAAAAAAAAACATTAACAGCCTGACTGGCAACACAACATACACTGCTATTTCCAGAACACAATGTCCAGGCTAGCACAATGCACATCACAACACAAGCAAATATCACGGCACGATGAAAGTAATGACTAGATGTTATCATGAAGAAATATGAGTTGCTCCACATGATCAGGCAGCAGGCGCTCCCTTTTAACAGAGACAACCCCCCCTGCCACTGAAAAGGCACGCTCGCTTGGAACAGAAGTGGCTGGTATAGGGAGGTACATGGGGCAAAGCTTTGCCAGACTGTGGTATCTGAAGGTGCCTACAGTCCGCCACCAGTCACATGGGTCACTGTCTTTCTTCAGAAGTGGTCCCGCATAGTGAACGAGTGGTAGTGCGGCACGTTACGGCCGCATAACATTGAAAATGTACGGTTACATGATCGCCAACAGCGCTGCACGTCGGAGATGCACCAGCAATAAATCATACGTATTGGGGCGCTCGTCGCAGGCAGATATCGTGCCTCCGTGTACTTACGATGTGTATCGCTTTTCTCGGCAACGTTTTTAGCTGTACGGAGGCAGCAAAAATGTGGAAGACGAGTTATTTTATGCCTGATAATCGAATCGTATATTCGATTTTTTCGAATATTCGAAGTTACCGAATATTCGAAACTTTTCGAATACACGATTTTCGAATCGAATATTAGGAATGTAATATTCGACGAATATTCGAAACTTTCGAATATTCGCACACCCCTAGTTAGTAATGGTCCAAGAAAGGCAGTAACCGCTGCAGTTTCTACCTATTTGCTTGCGGTTACTAACGTTTTACCAATTTTTTTTAACAGGGCAGACCACCGTGGCGGGTAGTTCAACATTGCCACTATTACTACGTCCTAACTTTTTTTTTTTTTTTCGCGTTCTGGCCGGCGAAAGCTCGTGACGAAAAAAAAAAGGAAGGAACAGGAGAGAAAGGAATGGCAGGGATGTTAACCAGCCTAGAAAAACTGCTATGCTGGGATAGGGAAGTTTGAAAGTTAAAGGTAGAGAGAAAGAGAGAGAGGGAGGGCACGCACACACAAAGTCACACACCTCACAGTCACGATATCGCCATTGGTCATATAACCGCCGGTGCAAGTCTGACGTCTTCAAGAATTTGAGCGCTGCCTTCGTCGCCTTCATCCGCGATGACCTCTCAGGACGGCATTCAAAAATGGTTTCTGTGCTGTAATGTCTCCTCGCTGCCGCAGTTGTCACAAAAGGAGTTGTCAACCATTTCGATGCAAAAGGAGGATTACAAAAAAAGAAAAAACAAAAAGAAAACACGTTATTGTACATACTCGCTTGTGCGCCACCTATTGCAGCGCCATTAAACTCGCCACGCGTGAAGCAACAGGCATTTGAAGTTCGCTGTACCGCTTAGAAAGTGGCCGGGCAGCATTGCAGACGTTGACTGCGAAATCCACGCCAGCGGTCTCGCTTCAGCTGCCGAGAGCAACAGTGTTGCACGGCGGCTCGTGATAGCAATGATCAGATCCAAGAATCCAGAGCAATCGCGTCTTACTTTCTCAGCGGCTGCGTGCTGGTTTAAAAGAGCTCGTCGTTCGTACAGTTCATACATGTCACCCATCTGGGACTTTCCGAGCACTGCGTGCAGTTTTTCTTCACGACGCGGTAACTCATTGTCAAACGTCATCGGACT
This sequence comes from Rhipicephalus sanguineus, assembly GCF_013339695.2. Taxonomy (NCBI): domain Eukaryota; kingdom Metazoa; phylum Arthropoda; class Arachnida; order Ixodida; family Ixodidae; genus Rhipicephalus; species Rhipicephalus sanguineus. The sequence continues at coordinate 169,509,402 of NC_051176.1, forward strand.
GGACGCTTCCCAGAACGCTCTGCGCCTTTCTGATTGCAAATCTTACGCTAAATTTAAGACTTTAGAAGCTGGTCTAAATCGATCGTAACAGTATGGAATACAGAAGTATTGCGAGTTTCTCCGTGTGCTGGTCAACAAGACGCGTTTATAATGCACAGCCATGCACTTCAGCCAATAGGTAAAACTTAGCTAAAGCTGCCCTGCACATCTCGACCGTTTAAAGTCTTCCTCAGAAAATTTTCTACCGAAATCGCAGCAAACATTCGAAGTAATTGTAAATCATTCCATGCTCGTAACGATGGTTTAACTATGCATATAAACGCTGCTGAACTCAAGCTCGTATGTTATGGTACGGAAGTATACGTCTCAATTTTAATAACGCCGTCCTGGCTGAAAAGAGCAACGTTTCACGTTTCCTCGATATTAACGCAACTCCGAATGAGTGAAAAACGAAAGAAAAAAAAATGCGGGAAGTTTGCAGCATGTCGCGCAAAGCTTGGCACAGCGAAGCACAGGACCGTCGCCACTCGTACTCCCCGTCGACCGACACGTAAGTTCTGTAAGTTCTCTTTCTTTATATCTTTCTGTACCTGTTTTTTTTTTTCTCTTTGTTTCTCTCTCTCTGTACTCGTTGTCCCGCCCAGCAGGGTTATTACAGGTCCCGCCGTAGTGGTGAGTAGTGGGACTTGCCCAAATCCTGTGGCACATACCCGTTCGTGATGATGATGATAGTTTTTTGCATAGCAGGGACGTTTTCATGCCGGGCATAACAGCTTCGCTGTTAACAGGAGGGGCGCTAATCTGTCTCCTTATCGTTTTCTTTTCTTGCTTTTTTTTTCTTCCTTCACTCTTTCTGAGTTGGGCTACGTGTCACGATAACGCCATGGAACACCAACCCGACCAAAGCACCATACGACACGATCTTTCATAGAGGTGTGACATATACGCTTCCATCTGCGTGACACTCCTTCGTATTCAGCGTATAGGGCAGCTCGAGCTCCCGCGAATGAGTCTGCGCTCCAGCACGTCGCCCTTGTCACCCCCGTCACTTGCTGTTCCTCTCATGGCTGTCCCCTGATACTCCGTCAGCAAGTGGCTTGTTTTGTTTGCCCTTATCTACAGCTCGGCTTATAAACATGCAGGAGGGGCGATGCAGATTGCCAAGTCGAGCACCTGCGAAAGAGCTGTGCGGGTAATCTGTGACGTTGCACTCGTCCAGCGTATCGGTTGTTTATCGGACCCTCGCGAATTGAAACACGGTCGTCCATCTTTGCCAAGCGATTCACTTCAGGCATTGACGATTTCCGGAAGACTATCAGTGTTCACCAGTGTTGACCCGGCAAGCAATTTCTCCAACTCGGGTTGTTTGCCGGCGACACGTGTCGTATCTATTATAATAACCTGTAGTAAGTATACGTATACTGCGATTTTCTAACGCTGTAATACTTTCCCAAAGTGTACATTTTACTGGCGATAGAAACCACCACCAACAACAACAAAAAAAAAAAAACGTAACGAATGCAGCTGGAACTCCAGGGATAATTAGTCGCTGGCAAGCTGGAAGCATTACCATAAAAATACAGCCCGCATGCGGCATTTCGCGAGCGTTTGGAAAATGGAAAACACATGTAAGGCCTAACTTGAGAGGCTTTGGAGGCGATGTTGCGCCTGACGACTTAAAATTTGTCTGCACTGCTTGACATGTGGTAAAGGCTGGCCGAAACGCACTCACACACACACACACACACACACACACACACACACACACACACACACACACACACACACACACACACACACACACACACACACACACACACACACACACACACACACACACACACACACACACACACACACACACACCGCACATTCAATAGGCGAGCGCCGGCGCACTGCCTATCGAATGATCACTGCACATAACCGGTGCTCCGCAGCTGCACGTCCGGTCAATGAAGAGCTTTTCGTAAATTAGGAATGACTGATTTTATATATTTGACGGCAAACTTTATTCAACAGATTCATATTAAAAGCGAGACTGAATGCGGGACATATTGAGCAGAACTGCTCCGTGCGTTTTTTGAGGAACCTATACGCGCAAAAACAACTTCTCTTGTACACTTACAGAATCAGCCGAAAAATTCTTCATTGCATTTTTTACTTTCTTCTTCAAAACTCCAATAACGTTATCTCTTGTGTTCGAACGGAAGCGCATTTATTGCGTTTATCTGCAGTCAATTCCGGAATAAGATGCGAATCGAACAGCAGGGGCCATTCGATTCGTATGTGACATTTTGAAGCAGAGTATGACGCGTGCGGCAATCGTGTCCAAGCGGCTGAACGACCGCGGCCGTGACCTCGAGCGGTGGGACACGAAAGACCAGGTCCTCCCCGGCTGAGGAATGCTAACGCGCGCCGTCTGGGCCCTTATCGGCCTATCAGTCGTGCCAGCGAGATAGCAACGTCAAAACGAGCGGGATAAGGCGTGGACTGGCTGTCATGGCGTGGGCTGACCCTATCGCGCTGTCTGGTGTTCTGCGAAACTGTGCCGCTTACACGAGGACGAGTGCTCCTCCCGAGTGAGCTTTGAAAGAATCAAGAGCAAACAGCGGAGCGAGATACTAGAGCCAGAGGACGTCGTTTTACAAGGACTGTCCTAAAGGCTCTGATATACTCCAGCGTAACGTCGACGCGCGCGTGCGCGCGTCACGGCTACGTTACGTCAGCAAAAAACATCCCTCTACAGTTCGGCGTCGGCTCGGCGTCGGCTGACCACCGACGCGGCCGACGGTTGCTGGCGCGTTCGGGCGTCGCTCGGCGCCGAATAGATCCTGCTGCATTTCGCGCCGGACGCGTCGAACTCGCATGTACAGGAACCTACTTCGCGGGCTGCTTCGTCGGTTCCCGACAGGTGGCGCGGGCGTTCTTCGCTTTACTGCGCATGCGCTCCTCTAGATGTGATCGCACCGGCGCGTTGGAGCCGGCTCGACTGTAGCGGAGACCGATTTGCGCCTGGCGTAGCGTCGCCGGCTCGGCGTGACGAAACGCAACGTTCTCGCGGGCGCTCGCGTCGGACGTCGGAGTATAACAGAGCCTTAATCACTGATAACGCCCGGTTGTCGCCATCATCGTGCTGCAAAGGAAAGCGGTTGGGCAGACTGGGGGTCGCGCGGCACCGACTATACGTTCTATATAAGAGCACACGTTCACCGAACGAACGCACGTGGTTCCGTTCCTGCTCGTCCGAAATCTTAGCGCAAAGAGAATTGCAAAGTATTATGTACTGGAGAAACCTCTCTCTCCAAGCGCAACGTGCGCATGCAGTTCGTCTGGTCCGGATCTACACGAAAATGACGCTGCATATCGCGAAAGCAGGTTATCGTAACGCTAAAAACAGTGATCGCGTACTTTGGTTTTAACTGCTTGATTTACTCTTAATTACCTTGTTGGCGTTTAACATCACAAGGCGACACTCTATCCGTGAAGGATGCCGTTATGTATACGAGTGGAAAGACGGTGGAGCGTAGATTCTGGCTGAATTTTGATAGCCCGGAGTTCTTCAACATGCACTTAAATCTAAGTGCACAAGCGTATTTTGCATTCTACGCGCACGGTAGAGTGGCCACTGTGGCCAGGAATGGAGCCACGGCGACCTTGAGCTCATCTAAGAAATGCGTCCGAAAATATTCAAAAATAAGGAAAATGCCACATCTGCTCATGGACGGTGAAAGGGAGACGCGGTACACAGCGCTCTCGCTATAATAATAATAATTGTTGGGGTTTTATGTCCCAGATCCACGATATGGTTATGAGGGACGCCGTATAGTGGAGGGCTCCGGAAATTTTAACCATCCGGTGTTCTTTAACGTGCACCTAAATCTGAATACACAGGCCTCTAGCATTTCGCTCTTATCGAAATGCGGCCCCCGCGGCCGGGATTCAATCCCGCAACCCTTCGGGTCAGCGCTCTCGCTGCCTTCATAATTCTTTTTTTTTTTTTTTGCAGCGGCAGACATCTTGAGATGGCTAGAGACATCAATTACGACAGTATTTGTAGAAATTAAATCAGTTAACTTTTTAATTAATGAATACGAGTGGTCGGGTCAAATGGGAGGATTGGAGGATTGGAGCTCTTGGAGGATTGGAGCCAATTGCCACTTTGAGATTCACAGAAAGCGGCTGTTGATAAATTTAGCAGAATGGTGAAATCTAACGAATTCAATGGATAAGTTGGCTCACTCGAAGGACAAATCAACTATTTGGGGAGCATTACTGCCACACAACAATAATCGTCAGCCACCTCGCGTACTTTCCTCGCGTTATCACCGCGGTCCCAGCCCTTCCCGGTCACGAACGGCGCGCGCTATATCAGCGTGACATATAGCATTCTTGACAGGAAAGTGACGAGAGCCGGGTTTTCAAGAAAGGAATTGCGAGCAAGTCAGCTGACGATTATACACTCTAAGGAAAAATCGAGTATTTGTGGAGTATTTCTGCCACACAACGACAATCGTCATCTGGCTTGCTCGCGTTTCCTTTCTTGAAAACCCGGCTGTCATCGTCACTTTCTTATCAAGAATGCTATGTCACGCTGATATAGCGCGCGCCGTTCGTGACCGGGAAGTGCCGGGACCGCGGTGATAACGCGAGGAAAGTACGCGCGGTGGATGACGATTATTGTTTCGTGGTAGAAATACTCCCCAAATTTTTTCTTAGAGAGTATGTCGAAAACGTTGATCGACTTACAGCCGCAGATTATATGTTTTTCAAACACAGATTGTACCGCGTTGGCAGGTTATGTGAATATAGATTAGAAAAAATCTACTTCATATCAAAGAATGTTCAAAATTACCCTACGTCACTCGCTATGCTAGAACCCTATACTATGACAAAGCACACACGAAACCCTGAGGTATGGAAGGTACCTTGGTACCGAAACAACTGCAGCCTGCAATCTTCCACAATATTCCAAGCATATACTCAACCGGCATAGACACATAGCTACATTAAATAAAAAGCGCCAGCGCGACTACTTCTTATCTTTGTATAACAACTCATCACCCTGCATTCAGGAGCGAAGTGTCAATGCTACATTTTATGTATATGCATAATGTATGGTGATTGTTATGTATACAGCCTTTCCATGTGAATGTTCTGTATAAATAACTTTGCTGAAATGTGTCATGTGTATGCTATTACCATGTAAGGGACCCTGGGCTATCGTGAAGCTGCTGCGACAGCTTTTAAGTGCACTGTAAACCACTTTGCACCCTTAAGGGGGTTTCAAGCAAGCAAACGCCCTTTTGCCTAAGCAAAATTTGCAAAAATTAGGGTGTAAGGGTGTTTTCCTTTCCCCAAAGTAGCCTTTAAGGGGTAATGCTCTAACTAAACACCCTTTAGGAGTTAAGGGTGTTATGGGTTATCGAAACACCCATGGCCCATACCACAGCGCGCCAGATGATAACTGGGACTCGCTGATTAAAATGTCGTTGGATCTTAGGCGAGTTTAGATGAAAAGATATGTCTTTTTTAGGGCTATCTACAAGCGTACCATAAATTTACGCCTATTCTCTTAATGTTTAATGTTCATTTATACGGAACAGGAATATCTCCACCGGCACTGAACGGCGGCTTAAGATACTATGGCTATATATACCAGATGGTCAGTGTAAAGCTGTGTAGCACGAGCGCTCCGTCCATGTGGTATTTTACAATACGCTCTGTTGTGTGTGCGGTTTGGCGCGTTCGTGCACCTTCTATGCTGATGTAATCTGTAATTGCGTGTTCCCTGACTGGTAGATTTTATTTTTCACATTTTTCAGTGATAAGGGTGTTTAGGCGATTGGAAACACCCCATGATAAGGGTGTTAGGCCAATGGCAACACCCTATGGTATGGGTGTTTTGATACGTGAAAACACCCTTTGTCTGGGGTGTAAGGGTGTTAGTTATAGTGACGGCAAAACCCCCTTAAGGCTGTAAAGTGGTTTACTGTGTGCGGAGCACTTTAGGGGCACGGGCTGTCGTATGCTGTCATCGCTTGGCGTAACGCAGGCAAAACCGCGTATAAAAGTAGAAAAAAAGGAAGCAAGCGAGAAATAGAAAGAGAGAACGAAAAGGGAAAAACAGAAATAAAAATAAATAGAAATAAAGAGAGAAAAAAGACACAAGAAACTGGAAAAGAGAAAAAGAAAGAAAGAGAAAACCGAAGAGAAACAAAGAAGGCTCCGCACTTCCTTCAGGCTTGGCACCCCTAGGACGAAGCTGCCTTCATTTTTTGCTCGGATGTCCCTCCAGATTGTTTTTTTTTGGAAAACAAAATAAAATTGAATTTAATTTCGCCGGTGAAACCGAATCGCAGAAGAACGCCATTGCCATACTCTTCAGAGACGTCCAGAATGAGTGTTGTTAAACCAACCATGGATCGACTTCACTTCGGTGGGCGTGCAGGCGGGGCCTTGCGATTATACAGCACGCATGGCGCACGTACGTTAACGAAGGCACAATTAGTTTAATTTATCGAATCACTGCCGTAATTGCTGTCTCTAGCCATCTTAAGATGTGTGCTGCTACATAGAAAGCAACTATGAACGCAGCGAGCAAATAATTAATTTTGCTTTATTTTCTTCTTATCTTTCTTTTTTTTTGGATTTCCGGACCCATTTCTTGAAACACCCGGTGCATCCATAGAGCCATTCCGGAACGTACTGCACAACTTAACTGCATGCTGCTATCCCTTTTCACCATGGGACCGTGAGAAGGCATAGAACGAAAGTCTGAAAGAGTGTGATGGAATGAATCAACAACAAGAGGAGCCGATAGAAATGCCCTAAGAGTAGTCTGATGCCTTAAATGTAGTCGCATTAGAATACTCTAATGCGACATTTCTATTCTATAGGTACACTGAAACTCACTTGATGGCTTGTTCTGTAAGAAACTGATGATTTACTTGACTTGTATACCGTCACGATTCTTTAGGTCTGTACCTGCTTGATGAGGCGCCAATTAATTTATCAAGAATGATAAATTTTCTCGGTCGAAGCAACCACGCTCCCTTTGTTTCTTTCTTTCACGACATGCGCAACCGTTTAACACACTCGTCGTGTTCATCGCTTGGCAGGGCACCGCATTCATCCATGTCCGTATCGCTTGGTATCATCACTCTCCGGCGGCGAAAGCGCTGTCGCGGCTCTTGCTATCATGACGAGGAGCTAGCAGCTCCATGTTCACTCGTCCCAGCCGACTGGAGTTTACATGAGAACGATAATAAATATCATCTCGACTGTAGTCAACCCAGCTGCTTCTGTCGCGAGTAGTGTCGCCAGTTTTGTGTCGCGAGGCCCGTGTGCTTAGCTTAGAACCCCAGGTGGTCGAAATTTCCGGAGCCCTCCGCTACGGCGTCTCTCCTAATCATATCGTGGTTTTGGGACAATAAACCCTAGATATTATTATTATTATTACTATTATTATTATTATTATTATTATTATTATTATTATTATTATTATTATTATTATTATTATTATTATTATTATTATGTACTCGTCCCGCGTGAGGAACTAAAGAGAATTGCTGTTTCCCCCTCCCTCAACGTCATTGTCCTTACAGCAAGCGCCCCTTCGACGACAACTGCCGCAGCGAAACAAGAAAGCGACCGACTGAGAACTTGCGATTCTGAGCCATCGTTACAAAACTGCAAGCCTTAAACAGAAGGGTTCTTTTCTGAGCAGTCCTCGCAGACGCAGACTGCTGACATTTTCGTAGCTATCTCGACAGCTACGAAGTGAGTCGCCTGGAGATGAAGAGATCGTTCCCACCAGGCACGAGCGCGATGACATGCGGGCACTAGATATTTTCCGAAGCTGCATCGCGTACGCGGAATATATATATATATATATATATATATATATATATATATATATATATATATATATATATATATATATATATATATATATATATATATATATATATATATATATATATTGTAGCGTAGTGTTCTGGTCGCTACTTGGTCGCCGCCGGAGAGATGGCACGTACAAACAGCATGTCCATATACTTTCTCCTAAACTGATTTATTTGGCTTAGGTTTCCTAATTAGAGGTTGCACACACTTGCACGCTACATAACTCTTGACAACTAACTCTGAGCAGCGCTCGCTGCAACCTGCTCTCGTGGCCTCTCCGGTGCGACCCTCTCTCGGCTCCTCTGGAAGCGTCCCGAGGCCACCGCAGAGACCAAACAAAAAAGGGCCACTCAGAAGTCTCCGTTGACGACACCCAATCGGGTGTCACGAATTCAAACAGGTACACCCAATCGCTGGCGGTCTCCACCGAGTTTGAACTCGATGACCACCGTCATCCTAAAGAATAAGGATCTAAACTAAAGTAAAAACACACAGAAAACTACCGCGACATCCGTTAGGCTTCCACCGTACAACTCACCCCGCATACCTTCCGGCGCCGCGGATGCAAAGCCGTCTGCGGTCTTCTAAATGGGGACCGGACCCTCGTAGGAAGGAAGATAATGCGCTCGTACAACAAAGCCGGTGAGCCACTCAAGGACACCACCGCAACCCCGGCTCTTGGGCTGACCCGCGACATTGGAACGAGCCAAAAGTTGAAAGAAAATAGCTACATCAAGGTTTACGCGACACCTCCCCTATACGAACTAAGAGTGTCCCCACTCTGGATGAGCTGCAAGTAAACAAAAAACCACAAACAAGGACACAATGTGCTTCGCGCCCTCCCAAAAGAAAAAAAAAAAACATTTCATGTACATTTAAAAGAAAACAACACATAACTATAACATGCGAAAAAGGTGACCCGCGACCAAATAAATCCACAAAACATTTTACATCTGCAAGACACTAAAACACTAATACATGATGACGAAGTACACATGCTCAAAAATAAACTTGGTTTAAAACAGTGAAACAAGGAAACGATAAATTGCTAACTACAGTTCTGACGCAAACATCTCAGTACGAAAGCACACGCGGAGACACACAGAGTTACAAAAGGAGTCCTTCAATTCACTCACTCAACATCACTGGCTGTGTAGTAAATCTCGGTGTCACTGTCATAAGCCCATAGTCTTTTCGGTTCGGTGTCGGATGACTGGTCCCTATATTGTGTCCGCGGATCAAAGTAGACCTCGGTGTCACTAGTCGAATGTTCACTTTGACCGTGATCACTCGCGGGCGGAACTGCGGCACCACCCTGCGGCACTGTGGTGTCAACACGGACCGAACACTCGCGTTCACTCTCACTCTCGTCATCCGCGTCGTCGTCGAGACATGAACGGGGGCGACACAGTTTCAAACGCGCTACATTCACAATGTCCCTCTTCCTTCCGCTGCGGTCCACGACCTCCCAGTTGTTCTCCGCTACTTGTCGAAGGAGGCGAAATGGTCCATGGTAGCGGTGGAGGAGCTTTGTTGTTTTGCCCCTCGCTCGTGAGGGCGTCCACACGTAGACGAATTGCCCCGGTCGAAACACAGCACCCCGTCGTCGGGCATCGTACGCTCTCTTGTTTTTTGTTTGCTGGTCCCTCTCGCGCTGAGCCACGAGCTCCCGAGCTTGGCGAAGCCTGCGCGCCACTGCATATGCATTGAAAGCACCCTCATTGTCATGTTGCAGGTTGAGGCTCGCATCAATGGGCAAGGTCGGCTCGCGGCCATGCAACAAGAAAAATGGCGTGAAGCCGGTTGTCTCTTGCTGCGAAGAGTTGTAACCGAAGACGACATAAGGGAGGAATTCGTCCCAATCCCGGTGGTTTGTCGAAACATACATACTGAGCATGTCTGCAAGCGTACGGTTGAAACTCTCGCACAGGCCATTCGTTTGCGGGTGGTAGGCGGTGGTTGTGACGTGGTTGCTCCCCATTGCTCTGAATACCTCTTCAATGAAGTTACTGACAAAATGCTTTCCTCGGTCAGTGATTATCTTCGCCGGGGCTCCATGTCGTAGAACCACTTGCTCCACAAAAGCTTGGGCTGCCTCAGCGGCCGTTGCAGCGGGGCAGGCGACCGCTTCTACCCACTTTGTGTGATAGTCAGTCATCACAAGCACGTAGCGATGGCCGCGTTTACTTTTCACGAAGGGTCCGAGAAAATCCATCCCGATTTGCTCGAATGGCCGCCCCACGGGGGTATAGGTTGAAGGAAACCGACAGGTTTGCCGGGTGGTGGCTTTCTCGTCTGGCAGTCTGGGCAGGTGAGGACATACTTGCTCACGTATGCAAACATCTTTGGCCAGAAATACCGGCAGCGTACTTTTTCCCATGTGCGCTTGACACCAAGGTGGCCTGCAGTGGTGTCGTCATGGCAGTGCTTTAGGATGTCCGGTCTCAGACACCTGGGGACAACAAGTGCCGCGCGGTCTTCCTGAAACCCTTTTGCCCTCCGATACAGAACACCATCGATCAACCGAAAGCTCCGTGCCGTCCTTTTAGTTTTCCTGACAACGGGCGCATTCGGCCGCTCGAGGTGCTGGATAATCTCTCATCCATGGATCTGCCCTCTGCCGTTCCCCAACATCCACTCGATCCAGAGCCAGCAACGGTAATTGATTTTCTTCGCTTGCCGGCGCAGGATCATGAGGAAGGCGAGAAAGCGTATCGGCATTTTCATTCTTCCGGCCTGGGCGGTGTCTCAGTGTTATGTCGAATTCCTGCAGCAACAAAGACCACCGCATGAGACGACCATTCGGATTCCGGACTTTCATAAGCCAAGCAAGGCTAGCTTGGTCGGTCACGACTGTGAATTTAGCCCCGAAAACGTACGGCCGAAACTGTGCACAGGCGTACACGACGGCGAGACATTCCTTCTCAGTGGTGCTGTAATTAATCTCAGCTTTATTAAGGTGCCGGCTAGCATATGCGATCACTCTTTCCTGAGATGCGATTTTCTGAACGAGCACGGCTCCAATGCCGTAATCGCAAGCATCCGTGTGCACCTCTATTGGCCGTCCCGGCTCAAACTGACGCAGAACGGGGGCTGTGATAAGCTTGTCCTTGAGGGATTGCATCGCTACTTCGCAGGCCGCATCCCAGACGAAAGGGGCATCTTTTTTGGTCAGGTTGGTCAGGGGTCGAGAAATACTAGAAAAATCCTTAATGAATCGCCGATAGTAGTTGCAGATTCCCAGAAAGCTCTGCACACCTTTCTTGTTTCGTGGCTGGGGGAATTTTTCGATCGCTGCCACTTTGTCGGGATCCGGCCGGATGTTTTCGCCCGTAAGAATGTGTCCGAGATACTTGATTTCCCTTCGCGCGAAACTGCACTTCTCGGGCTTTAGTCTTAAGTTCGCCGCGTCCAAAGCCGTTAGTACGCTTTCCAAGTCTTTCAAATGGGCTACCATGGTCTTAGAGAAAATCACAATGTCGTCCAAGTAGGCCAAGCACACCCTCCAGAGCAGGCCGCTGAGAACTTTGTTGATCATTCTCTGAAATGTGGCGGGTGCGTTACACAGACCGAATGGGACAACATTGAATTCGTAGAGTCCCCGCCCACATGTAAATGCTGTCTTAGGCTTATCCTCCTCTCGAATTCCAATTTGCCAGTAGCCTGATGTCAAATCCAATGTGGTGAAGTAACGGGATCCCTGCAGCACATCAAGAATGTCGTCGATTCTCGGCAAAGGGTGCACGTCTCTCTTTGTGACGGCATTGACTCTTCTGAAATCTACGCAGAAGCGCCAGCCGCCGTTCGGCTTCTTTACCAGAACCACAGGGGACGACCATGGGCTGTTGGACTCTCTGATCACTCCGTCATGAAGCATCTCATCAATCTGCTGGCCAATAACCTCCCTTTCGAAGGTGGAATGTCGGTAGGGATGTTGATGAATGGGAGCCGAATCACCTGTGTCTATGACATGCTCCGCGACGTCAGTTCTCTGAATTGGGTTATGTTCTCCCGTAAACAAATGGCGGAACTTATTCAAAAGTGAGAGCAGCTCAGCTCTTTCGGTAGGTTGCAAATGGTCCCCAGTGTCCACTTCGAAGTCGCCGCTACCCGCTGTGCAGTGCGGCGCGGCGATGCCGAGCTGCGCATCATAAATAGACGCAGCCCAGCCAAGCTTCGTTCCGCAGTTCAAAGTTACTGGCGACATAGTAGGGTTAGCCACACGGACAATGCCGACACCACTCAACACATTCGTCACGGTTCGTGCCACACGCAACCCGTTTCTCAAATTAACATTTGGCTCGATAATGTGGACGCCGTCTATGGGAACCTGTACAGGCACAATCGCCTCGGTGCGTGGCTCTATGCGGATCTGCTCCTGGCACCTCACTGGGACATCGCCATGAGTGACATTCTTCGGCCCTACTTGAAGATCAAACGCCTGTCCCCCAATCTGCAATTTCTCCGCAGAAAAATCGATAACTAACCGAGCTGCTCGGCAAAATGGGAGCCCACCCAGCAGCTCGTAAGGGCATTCCTTGACAATTAGAAATTTCTGACTTATTTGCACGGTGCCGAATTCAAGAAGTATTTCCGCTTCCCCCATGGGCGATAGGATATTTCCTCCAATTCCTCTAATCAAAATTCCATTCTCTCTCAGTTCTCGGACTGAAGTGATCTTCTGCGCGAAATCAAGGGAGACAACATTTACAGAAGAGCCGGTGTCGACAATTAGTCTGTCACTTCTTCCGTTTGCCTTGACCGGCAGATAGATCAATTGGTTTACCGCCAATGTGCAGACTGAACGGCCAGGCTGGCCCCCTATGCCTGGCCATTCCCGTTTCCCGAGTCAAAATGCCGCTCACCGTTGCCGCTTTGTTCTTCCCTTCTCTGTCACTGCTGGTCCTCGTACTGCCTGTGACACTGTCGCGCGATGTGGCCGAGGCGATGGCAGTAGTAAGCACCGGGGACGCCCATCGCCGCCGCGGGATGTTCTAGGAGGCCACTGGGCAGGCGGCCGGCAAACCTCGTCCTCTACAGATTTCAGCCTGTCGGCAAGTGACTTAATCGACTCGGTGAGGGCCTTCAATTCCAGATTGCTCGCAGCGTCGCGTCGGTGATGCTGGGCGTCCGAAATGCATGTTGGCACGGCGTCCTGGCGCTGCTCGCGAACGGGGGCGCTCACCAGAGAAGGCTGTGTCGTGATTGATTCCCCAGGAATGGCCGCTGACCACGGCTGCGTAACGTTGATTGGGAGGTAGCTGTTCAAAGGGGTAAAATGGGCACGGGCCATCAACGCGGCATGGTTTATCCGCTGCAGAATTTGTAAAAACTCTCCAGAACTTGTCGGGTTGGCGAGGACCATTTTCTCTAGAGCATCGGCACGGAGTCCGCGCAAAAGATGACGTACGCGGTCTTCCTCTTTCATAGCTGGGTCTACGCGGGCGCAGAGCTGCAGTACGTCGTAGTAATACTGCTCCGGGCTCTCAGACGGCAGTTGCACTCGATTCTCTAGCCTCAGGCGGGTTATCTCTGCTGCGTGGCGGCCAGTGAAGCTAGACTTAAGCAACGTGGCCCACTCTTCCCACGTATTAGGAGCGCCGGTCATAACTTTCGTAGTATACCATTTTTTTGCGTCGCCCTCCAAAGCCAAATAAAGAAATTTCACCTTTGTATCGTCGTCCCATGAGTTGAGTGAAGATACATGTTCGTAGCAGGTCACCCACTCCGCTACGGATTCCTCAGGTGTACCTTTGAAGATCGGGGGCCCGATGAAGGGTCTCGAGGTTGCAGCAGCTGGAAGGTGGGCCATTCTCGCAACGTCATCCACGCCGTTCTGGCTCCTCAGAGTGGGCATCACCGTACGGGGGGTTTTCGCTACCCCGCACCTCCACCACTTTGTAGCGTAGTGTTCTGGTCGCTACTTGGTCGCCGCCGGAGAGATGGCACGTACAAACAGCATGTCCATATACTTTCTCCTAAACTGATTTATTTGGCTTAAGTTTCCTAATTAGAGGTTGCACACACTTGCACGCTACATAACTCTTGACAACTAACTCTGAGCAGCGCTCGCTGCAACCTGCTCTCGTGGCCTCTCCGGTGCGACCCTCTCTCGGCTCCTCTGGAAGCGTCCCGAGGCCACCGCAGAGACCAAACAAAAAAGGGCCACTCAGAAGTCTCCGTTGACGACACCCAATCGGGTGTCACGAATTCAAACAGGTACACCCAATCGCTGGCGGTCTCCACCGAGTTTGAACTCGATGACCACCGTCATCCTAAAGAATAAGGATCTAAACTAAAGTAAAAACACACAGAAAACTACCGCGACATCCGTTAGGCTTCCACCGTACAACTCACCCCGCATACCTTCCGGCGCCGCGGATGCAAAGCCGTCTGCGGTCTTCTAAATGGGGACCGGACCCTCGTAGGAAGGAAGATAATGCGCTCGTACAACAAAGCCGGTGAGCCACTCAAGGACACCACCGCAACCCCGGCTCTTGGGCTGACCCGCGACATTGGAACGAGCCAAAAGTTGAAAGAAAATAGCTACATCAAGGTTTACGCGACAATATATATATATATATAGTTGCAGATGATCCCTAAGCATATTCTTATGAGATGAGAACACGAAAGCATTTCTTTTGGCTAAGTTGTTTTGTGGGAGGGGTGCGGTAAAATGGTGTTGCCGAGTTGTGTTCTAATAATGAGGTAATGCGAGAGGCCGAATTGTGCTAGAATGTTCGGTTAGTTGAGTCTAAAATCGTTCGCTGTTGCTGCGAGGGATGTGCTGTGATCTTGGCAGGAACACGAGCCACACTCTAATGCTTTCGCCGTGAACGTCTTTCTGCACGTATCCCAGCTTTCCAAACGCTCCGTTGACGATTCTATCGAGCACTCCAATGTTTCACACAATCATGTACGGATACCCAATGAATAACGCTAGTTTGCCGAGCAGGTTCCCTTATCTACCTTTCGGAGATCGTCTCGAATTTGGTGACTTGGGTGTAGAGAGAAGTGTAATGCGGAAAGGCAGGGAGGTTAACCAGAAAACATATCTGGTTTGCTACCTGGGGAGTAGAGCATACGCCTTTCAATTCACGCTCGTCCCCTGATTCCTCCTCGTCAACTGAGCGCTTCGCCGACGAGACTTCTGCCGATGCCGACGTCAGACTCACTGCAGCTGCAGCGCGTGCCGCTACGACACTCCCTCCACAGAATTTGACGGCCAACTGATACGGCGGACAATGGCGCGCCCCCGTCGAGCCGGGACTACAGCACCGGGACTTTCCGTTTCTCCATGGAGGAAGCATGCGCTCCTCTGCGGGTATCCCACTTACCTAAACCGCGGCTGCATGCTGCTTCGTGCGCCGGGGTCGATCAGATCCGGTGGGTCGCGCGTTTTCCGGACACGAAGTATGCGTACGCCCGGTGAGCACGCGTTTTCACCAACCTAGCCAAGCAACGCTATCGCGTTAAAAAATCGTATTCAACGCACATGCTCAAAATTTATACGAAGCGACGCGCAATATTGTATTTACTTTCATCATGCAGTGCGTAATCTCATGCACGCTTACGTTCAAGTACCGCGCGGGTCAGAAAGAACCTCGCCCACTTTCTATCTATTTATGCTGAATACTGCGCATTGCTTGGCTAGTTGATGGACGCTTAATTACCGAAACTGGAGCAGCAAAAGACGAGGGACGTCAGAAGCAACTGGCGTGCTGTCCGTGTTGCTTCTGATGACCCTCGTCTTTTGTTGCGCCGCATGTTCGGTAAATGAAATTCGGCTTAGCACTATACTCCGCTCACAAGCAATGCCGAAATTCAGACACCAAATCTGGCATAGCATACGTGTGAGATGTCTACGCAGCGATGTCTCGAGGATGGAGGTGGTTAATTATGGCTACCTTAGGAAGAATGGTGTGGCCTATGAGCAGCGACATATCGTTCGGGTCTCTCCTCACTCCAAACAAACCAAAGCATTCTACACACCTCGCATGGGAGTGGAACATGCACATTCCAGAGGATGGGCCACGGCTGAGCACAGACAACGAGCGTAACAAGATTGAGGTAGCCCACAAATAAGAAATCAAGGAAAATCAGACTCCGCTGAATATCATGTGCGGTTCCTTTATGAGAAGTATGTGTGCTATAGATGCCCCTATATATGAGCCACGCTCATATATGATGCCACGCTCGCTCTATGGTGCCCACCAAGCAGCCAAACCAACCGGACTAATCGTCAACGCCACCTGTCCTCTCTGATGCATATCTGTATGCCAACTGGACTCCGCCGAAGAGAGGCCACACTGCTTTATCGCTTGTGGCTAGGGGTGGCATTTACGAAATCCTATTCCTTTCGAATTGGAATGGCCGACAACGCTCTCTGCGATGCCTGTCGTTGCGAGGAGACGCTACACCACGTCCTGTGCGACTGTCCGGTATATAATGCTCAGAGACAGTCATTGGCGTCCGTTCTAGCGCGCCTTGATAGTAGACCAATGTCTGTTCAAACAATACTTGCATGTTGTCAACAGAAGACATCACAACTGAAGGCGACGAAGGCACTGCTGAGGTTTTTGAGAGCGACGAACTTGGCCAAGCGATTGTGACAGAAATGTCGCGTACCACGCAAAAGTGACCAACTACCACGCAAGAGTGACCGACTGATTCTATGTGTGCTGTGTCATGTGCTATCTTTCTATCTTTCTCTCTCTCTTTCCTCTCCATCTTTAAATCTCCCCCACCCTGTCCCCATGTGTAGGGTAGCAAACCGGTTGTCCTATACTGGTTATCCTCCCTGCCTTTCCTTCTCTACTATTTCTTCTCTTCTCTTTATGTGCATGGTTTTCGCTTGTTTTACATCCCATAATGAAAATGAGCTCAGTGCCACTACTTAGTCGCTCCAAATTGGCGCTACATATATAAGCAGCTCGAGAGAAAATAACGATATAAGAAAAAAAAAACTGATTAAGAAGATTCAAGTTCAAACAAGAAATAGCCCAACGAAAGAGGGTGAATGGCTCGAGGCAGCGCGTTCCAGTATCCAATAGTTAGAGGGAATAAACGATCATTAAACACACCGATTCGCCACCGACAACGTGTAATAGTAGGGTGTTAATACGTTCTAGCTGAGGATTGTTCCTCGAACTTTATGTATGTATGGGCTAAGAGAAAAACAGTCTTTGATTGATTAATTAATCAGTGCACGAGCTTCAGACATTGTATGATGCGACGGATTCTGAGAGCTTAGGAAACGGAAAAAAGTTGCTATCTAAACGACGATTGATGAACACACACACACACACACACACACACACACACACACACACACACACACACACACACACACACACACACACACACACACACACACACACACACACCACACACACACACACACACACCACTTTATTTATTTATTTATTTATTTATTTATTTATTTATTTATGCGCTAATTCTATGAAGGGATCAAAGCAGGAGGGCATATGCAATGCGTTAATACGCTGTGAAATGAAAGGAAAGTGAACGCTCGCCAAAGAATTAAAAAAATAACGACATTTCGGAACCCGAGTTCATCTCATTTATTACTTCTTGGCAAGGGTTCGTTTCCTTTTCACAACGTTCTTTCCTCGCCGGACGGGTCTGGCGAGGAAACTTGATTTAACTCTTAATTAGGTTAATACAGATACAAATAACACCAATTTAATGCAGCTGCAGCAACAAATAATTACAAAGAAAGAGCAAAGCAAAAGCAATTATAACCACGGCTAATGTGAACACAAAAAGGCTCATATAGTGGAAGAAAACCATATATTTAATAATTAAGAGGGAAAACAGAAACATTAACGAGAACAAGGTGTAAGTAGTTTTACACAGTGGTTGTGCAGTCCCAAAAGACAAAATACATACTGTGTTACTTCAAGTATGGGTAAAAGAGGAAAAAAAACATTTAAACAAAAAAGGTATTGTAAAGAAACAGATAGACAAGCGTAGTTCTATACATCTATTAGGTAAAACAAAAACAAAATCTCACATGGCTAATGTATCGCTTTCAATTGCAGATAAAACCTAGGTTAATTATGTACTTTCTATTTTGTGAAGGAGGAAGTTATTCCCCATTATAGTTAACGGGGAAAATTCATTCTTAGAACAATCTGTACGCAAGGTGTATTCAGCGAGCCCTTGTGTACGGTTATGTCTGGTTGGGCGTGTTTGTAAGCTGGCTATGGCATATGTAGCTGGTTGCGTCAATATTTACTTCATTGTGCATGAGTGAGTACATGAATTTTAGTCGAGCTATTTCAGCCCTGCACTGAAGAGTATGTATGCCAGCAGTTTCCATCAATATGGTATAAGTGATTCATGTGGGACATGCATGTTAAAAATGAACGTGATTGGATCTCTGTGTATGCCGTGATATATATATATATATATATATATATATATATATAAGTATGAGAGGTGGCACTTCAAGAAAACTTCATTTATTACGTCGACGTGAGAAAGGTCAGAGCCTGACCTTTCTCAAGACGTGCCACCTCTCATACTTATACGGCAACCAAAGGCAACCACTCCTTCAACTACATATATATATATATATATATATATTTTAGCGTGGCTGTTAGTTCACCGCGTTACGAAAAAAAATTATGGCAGCTTCGCACCCGCGGTGTCATGCCTGAAGGAAGAGCAGTGCTGGTTGGCCTTCCTTTCTTTTTTCTCTTTATTTTTTCTTTCTTTCTTATCTTTCTTTGTTTCTCTTTATTTCTTTCTATTTTTCTCGTTCTATAACTTTCTGTCGCTTCCTTTCTCTACCTCTCTTTTTCTCTCTTTCTCTCTCTCTATTCTCTCTCTCTCTCTTTCACGTGTTCCACGCGCTCCACTTCGCCGAGCAGTTTTTGTTTATCGCTCGCACCTGCTGTACTCGGTAGTGGGGCTTGCCCAATTCCACTCCACAGGTGGGTATGTGCCCACAGGTGGGCACATGCACACCTGTGGTGTTTTGCACGACGGAGCACAAGTTACCGATAGCCTTTCACTCTCTACTAATTATCATTTGATGGCGTGACAAAATGTATTTCAAGTTGCCTGCCAGTAACAATAGAACCCCCCCCCCCAAAAAAAAAAAAGAAGAAAGCTAAAGCTCGGTAAACGTTCCTGCTGCACTGCACCTATACACCCCTTTGTGATCGACACTGGAGAGACTGGCATGGCTCCGATTACTCCCCTAAGGCTGCTATCGATACCGCATCTGACTCGGGTGTTTACGAGCCGAAGCTATGACGCAGAGTCACGAAGTGGCGGATATTTTGCGAGCCACCCCAGGCTGTAGCGATCATATTTCGCTTCTGGTCTTCTGCTTATATAGATGACTCGAAGAAAAATACAGCTCTTGCCTATATACTTGGACTATATCGGCCACAGCAGTAATTAGGGAGAGCGCAACAACCGGAAAGTCCGACGCTGCCATTGGCTCGACTTACCTTAACGGATTCATAAAGAAAGCGACAGAATCCCAATAAAGAAGGGCGTACGACAGGGAGACACGATCTCTCCAATGCTATTCACCGCGTGTTTACAGGAGGTTTTCAGGGCCCTAGATTGGGAAGAATTAGGGATAAGAGTTAATGGAGAGTATCTCAGTAATCTGCGATTCGCTGATGACATTGCATTGATGAGTAACGCGGGAGACGAATTACAGCTCATGATTACTGAACTGGATACGGAAAGTAGAAGAGTAGGTCTGAAAATTAATATGCATAAAACTAAAGTAATGTGGAGCAATCTTGGCAGTGAACAGCGCTTTGCGATAGGTGGCGAGACGCTGGAAGTTGTAAAGGAGTACGTCTACTTAGGACAGGTAGTAACCGCGGAGCCGAACCATGAGAGTGAAATAACTAGGAGAATAAGGATGGGATGGGGCTCATTCGGCAAGCACTATCAAATCATGAATGGTAGTCTACCACTATCTCTCAAGAGGAAGGTATATAACAGCTGCATCTTACCGGTACTTACCTACGGAGCAGAAACCTGGAGACTTACAAAGAGGGTTCAACTTAAATTGAGGACGACGCAGCGAGCGATGGAAAGGAAAATGATAGGTGTAACCTTAAGAGACAGGAAGAGAGCAGAGTGGGTCAGGGAACAAACGGGGGTTAAGGATATCATAGTTGAAATTAAGAAGAAGAAATGGATATGGGCCGGCCACGTAGCACGTCGGCAGGATAACCGGTGGTCATTAAGGGTAACTGACTGGATTCCAAGAGATGGCAAACGCGTGAGGGGGAGACAAAAAATTAGGTGGGTAGATGAGATTAAGAAGTTTGCAGGTATAACGCGGCAGCAGAAAGCACAGGACCGAGTTGATTGGCGGAACATGGGAGAGGCCTTTGCCCTGCAGTGGGCGTAGACAGGCTGATGATGATGATGATGATGATGACCTTAACGGATTACGTGATTTAACTCGCACGAACGCACTTGAGGCCGTGAACAATCGTGAAGCTCCTCTTATCAAATGGAATTATAATCCCACTGCCAATATTACGCAAACACAGTCAAACCTCGATCTTCCCTCCTTTCCATTCGTCATCAAATAGCTCGCATTTATATTATTGCGATAGCAATTATATGGACACTCTCGGCTGATTTTTGCCGTTGCCGTCACCGTCATGCCCCTGATATGTATATGTATGTATATATAAATAAAAGCCACAAATAAAAATAATTCAGCAGAAAGAGAGTCCGTAGCGCTCGACCGGGGTTTCGAACCTGCGACCCCCTCGCTCCGCAGCTCGCTGCCTTAGACAATTACGCCACGCCTCATTCGTTCTCCAGCATACTAACGACAGAATACAAACGCACGCGGTGTTGGGTGAAACGCACGGGACGCCACACGTGACGAAACTAAAATTATGCGAGACGCGGGCCACGCTGCATCATCGCCCGCGCTGCGTTTGCGTCGTATTGCTGGCGACTCACGCTAGTTTTCCATTTTGGGGTTGTAGCGCCGCGCCACTCGTGGTCAGTCGGCCAGGGAGAAAGAAGAGCGTCCCGTGGCTCGTGGTGGCGCGAGCTAGTGGAAACTCTTTGGCTCTTATAGACTTATGCCACCGGAGGGAAGAAACGAGACAGCTGAACCATGCAGAATCACAGTATATATGTTACACTGCGACCAGAATCATGCGGCTAAAATTACAGCGCAAACGAACAAGACACCCACGAAGAAAAACGTACGACACAAGCGCTGAGTAACAACTGCTTTATTCTTTCATAACCAACGCATATATAAGCCGAAGGCAAACTTACCGCACATGTGCACACAACAATAGCTCTAAACCAAAACGTGTAACAAGGATGATAGTGTATTAGATACATGGAGATGTGAAAGTATATATTCAGATGGGTGCAGGGACAATGAAGTAAAGAAGTAGGAAGGACAAAGAAGTGCATTTGCACTGTAATTTTAGCCTCAGGAATATGTACGAACTAGAGCCAAATGAAGATTTATCTTAGTGACCAGAATCGACGCCCACAGGGAACGCGAGCCGTGGCTTCACGTGCCACTACCAAGTGCCGTCTTTATTTTCTTCTCTTGAGGTCGTGCACTCTGCTGTTTTGTTTGCCGCCCAAAGGAAGGCGCTGCATGGTCTTGGGACAGCGCGAGCGCAAGAGTCCGAGAGTGGATTGCGTTCTGCGCATGCGTCTTGGCGGCTCGCAAATTTCTTGGGTCCCTAACTCTAATAAAACTAGTTTTTCGCCGGAGTTGGGATGTGCGCCTTCGACTTGTGCTTTGACATACAGGGCGTGGTCGACCGTGGTTGCGCGATTATCTCTTGAGGGGGAGTTTTGTATGTCTTGTGCTTTCACCGCAAGGTTTGCGCTGAAGCTATAGACCACACGAAGGTCACATTGCTCGCTGAAGCGGCCGCGTTTGCGAAAGGAGTGATCTGATAGCTAGAAGAGCCAAAGTAAGGGTTAGTTGAAGTAACAACTGTGCAGTTAGTTTGCGCTCGTCTTGTGTATACCTGCGCGTTCTTTTCGTGCCTCCTTATTTGTGTTTGAGCAGCGCGCTGCAAGTGTCTAGCTGTGACAGTTGTTAGTTCGCACTCGCCTTGTGTGTTTTCTTTTCCTGCGTCCTTTGTGCTCTACCTGTGACATTCCAATTTCTTGCTATCGCATTCATTGCTTCGCCCTTGAGGCGAAACTGTGACTTTTTTTAAAAACAAAATTCAATGTCATAATAACTACATTCGTCGGCAATTCATCTGTCCACCATCATTAACCTCAGGTTGGATCGACCATGCGTGGACAAAAGGTTGATGTCCCTCCCATCGTTGGAATAAGGCAAAGTACGTGATCTCTACCCTATAAAACTCGTATACCATGAAATCACCTGTCACAGTCAGCCACTTCAATCGCGGATACTTCTGCTTTAAAGCTTTTTTTTTTTTTGGGGGGGGGGGGGATGTGCATGAGAGTGCTTGATTGCATGCGTTATGCATTTTGTTTTGAATTATCTTAATAATTTATGCTATGTACACCTCCGTTATTTCCACTTCATTGTCCTCGCCCCTCTCCTTTGTAATATACAAATCTTAAGGTAGGGGTGTGCGAATATTCGAGTTTCGAATTCCAATCGAATACTACCTAATCGAATAATTCGATTCGACTTTCGAATAGCTAGTATTCGAACTTTCGAATAATTCGAGAGGACGAATATTTAAAACGCGACAAAGGCCAATGGTGCAACTTGATGACGATGGGGTGGCTAACACTAACGCTAACGTCGTTACAATAGGCCTTTCGTTAAAACTTTAACCGATTTCCTGGTTCGAAAATGAGAGCACGTTTACTTTAGAGGAGATTATGTTATTTCAGCACGTAAAAAAAAAAGAAAGACAAGAAAAGTGGCAAGCCCTTCTCAACTTCGCTTCCGGACTTCTTGCACAGTTCGGTAGCATATGCCGCAAGGGCCGTAAAACTTGGTTGGTTTCAGATGCGAAAATTTGTTCACGCTGCGCATTCGCAACTGCTGCACTGACCACTCGTTCAGAAACTCCGTTCTATCAGAAACTCCCGTCGTTTCGGTGCGCAATCAGAACGCTGCTACGAATAGGCGCCCGAAGATGTTCGGGCCCAGAGCACCCATGGCGATGGAGCCCAATAACGTGGCCATTGTCAGATGAGCCGTATTGCACGGCCATAGGAAAAAGAAAGCTGTCTACCGTACCACTCTCTGTTACCCATTAGGAGGTTAAAAGTGGCGCTGCTCACTAGAATGGCGGCTCTTCTATCAACATGGTTGCACGCGCATGAAATCTGGAAAAGAAAAAAAAAAGACTGCCGAACAAGTGCACAAGCTGTCACCAGGCTCTAGAATCCTTGGTCTTTTTTTTCTCGCCGCAACTGGCGGTGCACGCTTCGATACTATTCGATATTCGATATTTTCGGCCACTATTCGGCACTATTCGATTCGAATTTGACTCGAGATGAAATTTCACTATTCGCACACCCCTACTTTAAGCTGCTAATAAATAAATAAATAAATAAATAAATAAATAAATAAATAATAAATAAATAAATAAATAAATAAATAAATATAGCGCAGTTGCCGCGTTGGCTTCACCGGCAATCAAACGTCATTGAGAACAAAGGCATTTCAATGTCATGTTCGTATTGCAGCCAAAGGTCAGCAAACTGCGGGTGTGCGCATATTCGTGACTTCGAATATTCGATTCGACTTGTTTGCTATTCGTTTCGATTCGAAAGACACTTTTACTATTTCAAATATTCGAACACCGCGAATTTTCGAAACATATTCAAAACGTGTTTTTAGAGCGCAGAAGTGACATTAAAAAGGTTTTATCAGCCAACGTGGCGAACAACTTCGCGTAAATAACGCTAAGAACTCCGCCTTTTTTTTTTCGTTATTTGCGCGAATATGAAAGTTCAACATGACTGAGCGAAAGATGACTGGATGTTCTACATACCATCTCTCAAAATCTATGCCTCATTAGAAATATACACCAGGAGTTGCATATACCTCTGCTGAATTTCATAAAATTTGAGACACAAATAGGCATTTTTGTTTTATTGGCCACATCACCTCCATGGTGCACTTTTGCAAACGCTGAACCAGTGTTCTAGTGTAGCTGACAAAGCTTAGCAATGTGTATGAAACCGAGCACGTCAAGTGCGGAACTTATATATATATATATATATATATATATATCATATATCATATATTATGAAGGAAAGAAGTGTTAATTTCAAGGGCTCGTTTTCTTTTGTTATACACAATATTAATGAGAACTAACAGACAATAATGCCAAGGAAAGTATAGGGGATGTTTTTTAGTAGTAAATGTAAGGTAATTGTGAAGAAAGAAAAGTGGACGAAAAGACAGCTTGCCGCGGGCAGGGACCGAACCTGCGACCTTCGAATAACGCGTCCGAACGCTCTACCAACTGAGCTACCGCGGCGGCCATCCCCCGTCCACTTTATAGGGTATATATGTGCATTTAAACGTGGGAGCGTCAGTCAGCGCCGCCAGTAGCCATGACGGCGACTGTGGAACACTCTTTTTCTGCCTGTTGGCGTCACGTAGCACGTGAACTTATTACGAGCGGGCAGCTGACCAATAATCCCTCGCATACTACCTGAAAGCATCAAGTCTGCCAGAACGAGACCCTCGCTATGAATGAAGGAAAGAAGTGTTAATTTCAAGGGCTCGTTTTCTTTGTTATACACAATATTAATGAGAACTAACAGACAATAATGCCAAGGAAAGTATAGGGGATGTTTTTAGTAGTAAATGTAAGGTAATTGTGAAGAAAGAAAAGTGGACGAAAAGATAGCTTGCCGCGGGCAGGGACCGAACCTGCGACCTTCGAATAACGCGTCCGATGCTCTACCAACTGAGCTACCGCGGCGGCCATCCCCCCGTCCACTTTATTAGGGTATATATGTGCATTTAAACGTGGGAGCGTCAGTCAGCGCCGCCAGTAGCCATGACGGCGAGTGTGGAACACTCTTTTCTGCCTGTTGGCGTCACGTAGCACGTGAACTTATTACGAGCGGGCAGCTGACCAATAATCCTCTCGCATACTACCTGAAAGCATCAAGTCTGCCAGAACGAGACCCTCGCTATGAATGAAGGAAAGAAGTGGTAATTTCAAGGGCTCGTTTTCTTTGTTATACACAATATTAATGAGAACTAACAGACAATAATGCCAAGGAAAGTATAGGGGATGTTTTTAGTAGTAAATGTAAGGTAATTGTGAAGAAAGAAAAGTGGACGAAAAGATAGCTTGCCGCGGGCAGGGACCGAACCTGCGACCTTCGAATACCGCGTCCGATGCTCTACCAACTGAGCTACCGCGGCGGCCATCCCCCCGTCCACTTTATAGGGTATATATGTGCATTTAAACGTGGGAGCGTCAGTCAGCGCCGCCAGTAGCCATGACGGCGAGTGTGGAACACTCTTTTTCTGCCTGTTGGCGTCACGTAGCACGTGAACTTATTACGAGCGGGCAGCTGACCAATAATCCCTCGCATACTACCTGAAGCATCAAGTCTGCCAGAACGAGACCCTCGCTATGACTGAAGGAAAGAAGTGCTTAATTTCAAGGGCTCGTTTTCTTTGTTATACACAATATTAATGAGAACTAACAGACAATAATGCCAAGGAAAGTATAGGGGATGTTTTTAGTAGTAATGTAAGGTAATTGTGAAGAAAGAAAAGTGGACGAAAAGATAGCTTGCCGCGGGCAGGGACCGAACCTGCGACCTTCGAATAACGCGTCCGATGCTCTACCAACTGAGCTACCGCGGCGGCCATCCCCCCGTCCACTTTATATGTGCATTTAAACGTGGGAGCGTCAGTCAGCGCCGCCAGTAGCCATGACGGCGAGTGTGGAACACTCTTTTTCTGCCTGTTGGCGTCACGTAGCACGTGAACTTATTACGAGCGGGCAGCTGACCAATAATCCCTCGCATACTACCTGAAAGCATCCAAGTCTGCCAGAACGAGACCCTCGCTATGAATGAAGGAAAGAAGTGTTAATTTCAAGGGCTCGTTTTCTTTGTTATACACAATATTAATGAGAACTAACAGACAATAATGCCAAGGAAAGTATAGGGGATGTTTTTAGTAGTAAATGTAAGGTAATTGTGAAGAAAGAAAAGTGGACGAAAAGATAGCTTGCCGCGGGCAGGGACCGAACCTGCGACCTTCGAATAACGCGTCCGATGCTCTACCAACTGAGCTACCGCGGCGGCCATCCCCCGTCCACTTTATAGGTATATGTGCATTTAAACGTGGGAGCGTCAGTCAGCGCCGCCAGTAGACATGACGGCGAGTGTGGAACACTCTTTTTCTGCTGTTGGCGTCACGTAGCCGTGAACTTATTACGAGCTGGCAGCTGACCAATAATCCCTCGCATACTACCTGAAAGCCATCAAGTTGCCAGAACGAGACCCTCGCTATGAATGAAGGACAGAAGTGTTAATTTCAAGGGGCTCGTTTTTCTTTGTATACACACTATTAATGAGAACTAACAGACAATAATGCCAAGGAAAGTATAGGGGATGTTTTTAGAGTAAATGTAAGGTAATTGTGAAGAAAGAAACGTGGACGAAAAGATAGCTTGCCGCGGGCAGGGACCGAACCTGCGACCTTCGAATACCGCGTCCGATGCTCTACCAACTGAGCTACCGCGGCGGCCATCCCCCCGTTCCACTTTATAGGGTATATATGTGCATTTAAACGTGGGAGCGTCAGTCAGCGCCGCCAGTAGCCATGGACGGCGAGTGTGGAACACTCTTTTTCTGCCTGTTTGCGTCAGTAGCACGGAACTATACGAGCGGGCAGCTGACCAATAATCCCTCGCATACTACCTGAAAGCATTCAAGTCTGCCAGAACGAGACCCTCGCTATGAATGAAGGAAAGAAGTGTAATTTCAGGGCTCGTTTCTTTGTTATACACAATATCTAATGAGAAATAACAGACAATAATGCCAAGGAAAGTATAGGGGATGTTTTAGTAGTAAATGTAAGGTAATTGTGAAGAAAGAAAAGTGGACGAAAAGACAGCTTGCCGCGGGCAGGGACCGCAACCTGCGACCTTCGAATAACGCGTCCGATGCTCTACCAACTGAGCTACCGCGGCGGCCATCCCCCCGTCCACTTTATAGGGATATATTTGTGCATTTAAACGTGGGAGCGTCAGTCAGCGCCGCCAGTAGCCATGACGGCGACTGTGGAACACTCTTTTTATCTGCCTGTTGGCGTCACGTAGCACGTGAACTTATTACGAGCGGGCAGCTGACAATACTCCCTCGCATACTACCTGAAGCACAAGTCTGCCAGAACGAGACCCTCGCTAGAATGAAGGAAAGAAGTGTTAATTTCAAGGGCTCGTTTTCTTTGTTATACACAATATTAATGAGAACCTAAACAGACAATAATGCCAAGGAAAGGTATAGGGGATGTTTTTAGTAGTAAATGTCAGGTACTTGTGAAGAAAGAAAAGTGGACGAAAAGATAGCTTGCCGCGGGCAGGGACCGAACCTGCGACCTTCGAATAACGCGTCGATGCTCTACCAACTGAGCTCCCGCGGCGGCCATCCCCCCGTCCACTTTATAGGTATATATGTGACATTAAAACGTGGGAGCGTCAGTCAGCGCCGACCAGTAGCCATGACGGCGAGTGTGGAACACTCTTTTTCTGCCTGTTGGCGTCACGTAGCACGTGAACTTATTACGAGCGGGCAGGGCTGACCAATAATCCCTCGCATACTACCTGAAAGCATCAAGTCTGCCAGACGAGACCCCGCTATGAATGAAGGAAAGAAGTGTTAATTTCAAGGGCTCGTTTTCTTTGTTATACAATATTAATGAGAACTAACCGACAATAATGCCAAGGAAAGTATAGGGGAGTTTTTCGTAGTAAATGTAAGGTAATTGTGAAGAAAGAAAAGTGGACGAAAAGATCAGCTTGCCGCGGGCAGGGACAGAACCTGCGACCTTCGAATAACGCGTCCGATGCTCTACCAACTGAGCTACCGCGGCGGCCATCCCCCCCGTCCACTTTATGGTTATATATGTGCATTTAACCGTGGGAGCGTCAGTCAGCGCCGCCAGTAGCCATGACGGCGAGTGTGGAACACTCTTTTTCTGCCTGTTGGCGTCACGTAGCACGGTGAACTTATTACGAGCGGGCAGCTGACCAATAATCCCTCGCATACTCACCTGAACGCATCCAAGCTGCCAGAACGAGACCCTCGCTCTGAATGAAGGAAGAAGTGTTACTTTCACGGGCTCGTTTTTCTTTGTTATACACAATATTAATGAGAACTAACAGACAATAATGCCAAGGAAAGTATAGGGGATGTTTTTAGTAATAAATGTAAGGTAATTGTGAAGAAAGAAAAGTGGACGAAAAGATAGCTTGCCGCGGGCAGGGACCGAACCTGCGACCTTCGAATAACGCGTCCGATGCTCTACCAACTGAGCTACCGCGGCGGCCATCCCCCGTCCACTTTATAGGGTATATAGTGCATTTAAACGTGGGAGCGTCAGTCAGCGCCGCCAGTAGCCATGACGGCGAGTGTGGAACACTCTTTTTCTGCCTTGTTGGCGTCACGTAGCACGTGAACTTATTACGAGCGGCAGCTGACCAATAATCCCTCGCATACTACCTGAAAGCATCAAGTCTGCCAGAACGAGACCCTCGCTATGAATGAAGAAAGAAGTGTAATTTCAAGGGCTCGTTTTCTTTGTTATACACAATATTAATGAGAACTAACAGACAATAATGCCAAGGAAAGTATAGGGGATGTTTTTAGTAGTAAATGTAAGGTAATTGTGAAGAAAGAAAAGTGGACGAAAAGATAGCTTGCCGCGGGCAGGGACCGAACCTGCGACCTTCGAATAAACGCGTCCGATGCTCTACCAACTGAGCTACCGCGGCGGCCATCCCCCCGTCCCTTTATAGGGTATATGTGCATTTAAACGTGGGAGCGTCAGTCAGCGCCGCCAGTAGCCATGACGGCGAGGTGGAACACTCTTTTCGCCTGTTGGCGTCACGTAGCACGTGAACTTATTACGAGCGGGCAGCTGACCAATAATCCCTCGCATACTACCTGAAAGCATCAAGTCTGCCAGAACGAGACCCTCGCTATGAATGAAGGAAAGAGTGTTAATTTCAAGGGCTCGTTTTCTTTGTTATACACAATATTAATGAGAACTAACGACAATAATGCCAAGGAAGTATAGGGGTGTTTTAGTAGTAATGTAAGGTAATTGTGAAGAAAGAAAAGTGGACGAAAAGACTAGCTTGCCGCGGGCAGGGACCGAACCTGCGACCTTCGAATAACGCGTTCGATGCTCTAACCACTGAGCTACCGCGGCGGCCATCCCCCCGTCCACTTTATAGGGTATATATGTGCATTTAAACGTGGGAGCGTCAGTCAGCGCCGCAGTAGCCATGACGGCGAGTGTGGAACACTCTTTTTCTGCCTGTGGCGTCACGTAGCACGTGAACTTATTACGAGCGGGCAGCTGACCAATAATCCCTCGCATACTACCTGAAAGCATCAAGTCTGCCAGAACGAGACCCTCGCTATGAATGAAGGAAAGAAGTGTTAATTTCAAGGGCTCGTTTTCTTTGTTATACACAATATTAATGAGAACTACACGACAATAATGCCAAGGAAAGTATAGGGGATGTTTTTAGTAGTAAATGTAAGGTAATTGTGAAGAAAGAAAAGTGGACGAAAAGATAGCTTGCCGCGGGCAGGGACCGAACCTGCGACCTTCGAATAACGCGTCCGATGCTCTACCAACTGAGCTACCGCGGCGGCCATCCCCCCGGTCCACTTTATAGGGTATATATGTGCATTTAAACGTGGGAGCGTCAGTCAGCGCCGCCAGTAGCCATGACGGCGAGTGTGGAACACTCTTTTTCTGCCTGTTGGCGTCACGTAGCACGTGAACTTATTACGAGCGGGCAGCTGACCAATAATCCCTCGCATACTACCTGAAAGCATCAAGTCTGCCAGAACGAGACCCTCGCTATGAATGAACGAAAGACGTGTTAATTTCAAGGGCTCGTTTCTTTGTTATACACAATATTAATGAGAACTAACAGACAATAATGCCAAGGAAAGTATAGGGATGTTTTTAGTAGTAAATGTAAGGTAATTGTGAAGAACGAAAAGTGGGACGAAAAGATAGCTTGCCGCGGGCAGGGACCGAACCTGCGACCTTCGAATAACGCGTCCGATGCTCTACCAACTGAGCTACCGCGGCGGCCATCCCCCGTCCACTTTATAGGGTATATATGTGCATTTAAACGTGGGAGCGTCAGTCAGCGCCGCCAGTAGCCATGACGGCGAGTGTGGAACACTCTTTTTCTGCCTGTTGGCGTCACGTAGCACGTGAACTTATTACGAGCGGGCAGCTGACCAATAATCCCTCGCATACTACCTGAAAGCATCAAGTCTGCCGAACGAGACCCTCGCTATGAAGGAAGGAAAGAAGTGTTAATTTCAAGGGCTCGTTTTCTTGTTATACACAATATTAATGAGAACTAACAGACAATAATGCCAAGGAAAGTATAGGGGATGTTTTTAGTAGTAAATGTAATGGTAATTGTGAAGAAAGAAAAGTGGACGAAAAGATAGCTTGCCGCGGGCAGGGACCGAACCTGCGACCTTCGAATAACGCGTCCGATGCTCTACCAACTGAGCTACCGCGGCGGCCATCCCCCCGTCCGCTTTATAGGGTATATATGTGCATTTAAACGTGGGAGCGTCAGTCCAGCGCCGCAGTAGCCATGACGGCGAGTGTGGAACACTCTTTTTCTGCCTGTTGCGTCACGTAGCACGTGAACTTATTACGAGCGGGCAGCTGACCAATAATCCCTCGCATACTACCTGAAAGCATCAAGTCTGCCAGAACGAGACCCTCGCTATGAATGAAGGAAAGAAGTGTTAATTTCAAGGGCTCGTTTTTCTTTGTTATACACAATATTAATGAGAACTAACAGACAATAATGCCAAGGAAAGTATAGGGGATGTTTTTTAGTAGTAAATGTAAGGTAATTGTGAAGAAAGAAAAGTGGACGAAAAGATAGCTTGCCGCGGGCAGGGACCGAACCTGCGACCTTCGAATAACGCGTCCGATGCTCTACCAACTGAGCTACCGCGGCGGCCATCCCCCCGTCCACTTTATAGGGTATATATGTGCATTTAAACGTGGGAGCGTCGACAAGCCGGCGAGCTCGGCGTCGCGTGATGGAGAGCGACGGGTCATCGATCGCTGCCGGCGCAGCTCCTCACAGCTTTGGCAGAGCGTTATGACCTCTGCCACTGTGCTGGGGTTCTTGGCGAGCAGCATGGTGAAGGCGTCGTCGTCGATGCCTTTCATGATGTGCCTGATCTTGTCACACTCGGACATGGTGGCGTCGGCTTTCTTACAGAAATCGAGGACGTCTTCAATGTAAACTGGTGAAGGATTCGCCGGCCTGCTGAGCGCGTTCACGTAAGCGCTGTTCGGCCTGCAGCTTACGAACGGCAGGGCGGCCAAACACGTTGATAATGGCGGTCTTGAAGTCGGACCACGTCGTAAAATCGGATGCGTGGTTGTTGTACCACAGGCCCGCCACACCCGCGACGTAGAAAACCAGGTAGTCAATTTCCTGCCTCGTCCCACTTATTGGGGACACTCACGCGCTCGTAATCGCGAGCCAGTCCTCCACGTCGGTACCATCGGCGCCAGTGAAGACGGGAGGGTCGCGAATACGAGGGACACCAGGACATGAGGTCGGTGCGGGCGGGGGCGTTTGCTGGGAGGCGTCTTGAGGCATGGTAGGCGGCAGGGTACGGGGATCGAAGAGCCAGGGGCATCGAATGAGGGCCGAGGTTGTTGTGAAGGCCCAGCACTCTCCACCAATTATAAAGAGGTTTATTAGCGGCGACGATATTCGACGATACAGCGACAGTCAAGGCGGGGCCGACTCTCAGCGCGAGCTGCGTTCTCTTCCGAGCCGAAGAGGGCGACCCACTAGAAGGTGTTCGAGAGGACGACCCATTATCAAGTTCGAACGCTTCGCTACATATATATATATAATATATATATATATATATATATATATATATATATATATACACGAAGGAAACCCCGAAATAAATAGGCAGAAAAAAGAAATGCTTAAGAAATAAGGAAAGTTAGCATTATTCCAAGTTAACGTATACGATGAAGCACCTACAATGAACATCATGTGGATCAGTCATCATGTGGATCAATTGTTGGGGTTTAACGTCCCAAAACCACGATATGATTATGAGGGACGCCGTAGTGGAGGGCTCCCGAAATTTCGAACACTATAGGGGTTCTTTTACGTGCACCTAAATCTAAGTACACGGTCCTCAAGCATATTCGCCTTCATCGAAAATGCCGCCGCGGCCGGGATTCGATGACGCGACCTTCGGGTCAGCAGTCGAGCGCCATAACTAGACCACAGTGGCGGGTCACTATAGTGTGTTTGGTGAGCGGCTGTTTTCGTTGTCTGGGGAACTATGACATCCACAACGGTGTCGCTGCTCCCCGAATACACCGAGCAGACATTATTCATTTATGACAACATTAAGTCACCGCGTATGTTGTACCGTGATGCATTAGTGTTGTACTATGCATAATTTTCCTGTATAATAGTATAGTTGCTGTACAGCAATCTTGCTTTTTCATGTCGGGTTGGTATATAACAAAGATTTTTTCGCGAAACTTTATAGTAGTGCTGTTCTTATTCGAAAATATTCGAGAAATTCTGTTCGATTCGCACTCGGTTTCTATTACTGTAATTCGATTCAAAGTTGAAAATTTGACATTCGCACAGCCCTACAACAAACCCACGGATCAACTCACTCACGCTAGGACCGAAGAGCAGGTCTGAGCAGGTACGGCAGAATGAAATTTTGGCAAGGCTGGGTAGTCTGAGAGAATGCCTAGCAAAGAAGCATATTTGTGAGCGAGTCTAAGTGAATTCAACTTATTTTACCAGCCTAAAAAATTGACGGACGGCCTGGCTCCGCCATGCAACCTAATATTGTGCGAAAGCGCATTTGAGAGTGGCGTTATGCAGTGATAGGTAACTGGTGCTTTTTTCTAGTTTAACCGAGTTAAGAATCTTCTTGCTTGGCTATCGCTAAGTCACGCTAACCTATTAATTGAATTCTAGAATTGGGTAAAGTTTACTTTGGAGGTGGGCCACGAAAATTTTAAGGGTGAGCCAAATCAATTTTGGGAGTGGCCAAGTTGGCTTTGGACGTGGGTGAACTCAACTCTCGAATTTTTAGGGTTGGGCCAGGCCTATTTTGTGGGTGGGTCAAGTTGGTTTTGAAGGTGGGTCAACTGAATTCTCGAACTAGGCAGTCAGTTTTGGGGTGCGCCACCCAAATTTTGGGGGTGGGCCAAGTAAATTGTGGGAGTCGCTCTGGTAGTGATGCAGAAGCATCGGTAAATTGACTATCGATAGTATCGATAGTTTCTTTGAAACTATCGATAGTGTAAACAAACTATCGATAGTACTACTATCGATAAACTATCGATAGTCCAATCGGCAGTACCATCGCTAATATTACTAGCGATATTACTGCCACGAGTGTTTATTGCTTTGTTTTGATGTATTCGGATT
Organism: Rhipicephalus sanguineus; assembly: GCF_013339695.2. NCBI lineage: Eukaryota > Metazoa > Arthropoda > Arachnida > Ixodida > Ixodidae > Rhipicephalus > Rhipicephalus sanguineus. Next base: position 169,543,004 of record NC_051176.1, read on the forward strand.
TCACCCACAGACTGTTAGCAGCGTTGGACGCAGACCGTGCCGCAATGTTTGAGAAACTTCGCGATTGCTTGACATTTTAAGATTACGCGCCGGACGCGAATATTCAAGTTTATTCGATAGCTTACGCGAGCACCAGCGATAACGCTGGAAGGTTTGATGACTGATGTATAAAAGACGAAGCGTTCCACCGATTATCAGATCACTCGACGGCCGGCGACTGTTCTCGCCGCTATCAGTGCGCAGCGTGTATCGCTTGTATTCTGAGTTTTGATTTTCTGGGCACAAATTCCACCAAATAAAGAGCTTCGAATTTTCCAGTCTTGCTGCAGCATTTTTCGCCGTCACAACCACGTGACAAACTATCCATAGTGTTGCGAATAACGATGCTGTTGCTGGCTGGCCAAATCGCCAAAATATTCGCGATAGCCTACTATCAGCTTCGTTTAATTTATGAGCAAATTTTTGGCGAGAGAAATTATTTGCGCAGTGAAAATGGCCGCATATGCCCATCAATAAATTCATATTTAAAAGCAACCAGTTACATCTCACAATTAACAAACTTAGGTCTTGATATTTTTTTTTTTTTTGAAATCATAAGATGCAATATAAATCTGAAGCCGCGCAGTTCCACCCCATGTAACAGCTTCTTTCCGCTACAGCCGAATAGTCTGACTTTATGATCATGTGTCAGCGAAGCACTCTGGTAAAGCACTCTGGTAAAGAACACAAGCATGTCAACTTTCTTGCCCTTCAGCGTCTTCCTCCGGCTCCACTATGTACCACGCGCGCGGGGAACCAAGTTTATTCTGCAATGACTTCGCGCTGTTCATTTTAAACTATCGATAGTACCTACTATCGATAGCGCTATCGATAGTATCTTTTACCATCGATAGTTCAATAGTGACTCAGCTATCGATAGTATCGATAGTACCATCGATAGTTCTGCATCACTACGCTCTGGACGTAGGTCAACTCAGTTCTCGAATTGGGCAAAGTCAATTTCGGGGGTGGGTCACCAAAATTTCGGGTATATGTGAGCCAAGCCCATTTCGGGAGTGGGCCAAGGCAGTGTCAACTCCCTAACTCAATTTTGGGCATGGGCCGAGCCAGTGCTTACTCGAACCAAACTAGACTCACCAACGGTCAAATTCTGCCAAGGTAATTCAAAGTTCCGAAACATCGGGTGGGCCATGAGATGTCCTAGAAATGCCCAGTGTACTAAACTATGCATTTTCATTCGTGCCCTGCAGGGCTATTGCAAATTTTCCGTTGCTTGTTGCGTGGCCGTGCCCATCCATTCCCTAACTCAGTCCTACTAAAGCCTCTTCTTCTTTCCTGACATCAGCGAAATCTCAATAGATATAGAAGTGCTTTCTCACTAAAGAACATCGCTACAGTCGCGGCGATGCCGGTAACGCGATGTGCGTGCCATGTTAACATCCCAAGAGAGCATGAAAGATCGAGCACGGGAATACAAGGCGTCGCGTTGTCCTGCTCGGGGCAACCTGCCGAGTTTCTCGACCTTGGTCGGCTCGGTTATCGCTCCCGTTCAACCGTTCAACGGCCGCCCTGCCCCTTCCCTATTATGTCTGGACCATAGTCTGGCCTGAGCGTAGGCGCCCTTGGTTTCGAAGCGGTGCTGGCTGGTGTTCAGCGCAAATGGCATTATACGCTTGTGGTCATTCATTTATATGGGGAATCTGAGCTGGTCAAGCTCCCTCATAATCATATCGTAGTTTTGGGAAGTAAAACCCCAGAAATTATTATTATTATTATTATTATTATTATTATTATTATTATTATTATTATTATTATTATTATTATTATTATTATTATTATTATTATTAGCCGGCCAAGGTACGCTTCGGAAGTTCGAACGTGCAACTAAGATATGCTGCGCCGTTCGGAAAGGAGACCACGAAAATGGTACGACGTGGTAGCGCAACAGCGGAACTTCCGGTCGCCGTCACATGCGTGAGAGTCACGTGACCTGAGCAGAAACGTCACGTTCGACCTCATACCACCGCCTTAAAATTTGAATGGATGTAATGTTCTGCAAGGCGTTGCATAATTAAGTATCGCTATTTCGCCAGCGTCAGTGGTTGGGCCGTGTCGCTGGGGGGCCAGTAACCTACGCCGTGTCGCTTCGCGGTTCTCACTATTTTGCTAGCGTCGTTATACTGCCAGGACCATATCGTGGTTTTGGGACGTTTAACCCCCAGCAATTATTATATTATTATTCTTTCACGTGCGCGACTTTGTGGGGACGACATCGCACAAACTAATGCGAAATTTTAATTGGACCTAGCGCGCCGTTGACCTACTGTTCTGCAGTCTACACAACACTAGAGTCGACAGCGACGTGCCACGCTACCACTGACGTCATACGTGACGTTTCTGTTCAGATCACGTGACTCTTCCGCATGTGACGGCGACCTGAAGTTCCGCTACTGCGTTCTCCAGGATATGGAAACGCGCGACGGCGTGGAATTTATTTATTTCTATATGACGACGCTTTAAAATATAACGAACGCGCGCGAGTGTTCTTAACGTTTGATTTTGTGCGACACATTCAGCAAAGTTCTGTCGATGGCCGTGCGCGTTGCGGAGAACGCACGTGTTCCTACGTTATATTTCTCGACACATGTGCCCCGATATGAGCGGTGAATTTGCTGACGAGTAATTGCAGCCTGGCTGCTGATAACTGTTTCCTCCGCTCGCTATATAAGCTGTCTGTCATGGCGTTGCTGTTGTCGAGCAAGGTGATAATTGTTAGTCCTGCGGAGGGAGTGGACCTTCCAAATGTCGAGTGTCCAGCGCAACCATCGAGATCGACTAGGTGATCTGGTCTGCGGTTCACGAAGTAGCGCTCTCATAAATCACATAGTTCAAGTGAACGTCGTTTATGCCGTCGGGCCAACATCCGAAAGAAAAAAAATGAACATCGCCGATGTATCTTTCGCACACACACTTTGGTGCCACGAAGGAAGGAAAAAGAAATCGCGCCAGTTTCTCATCGTGAAAACTGTGCGGCAAACTGCGGAGCAGAGCTGAGGATTCGCCTGCCTCTGTTGACGCTTGGCGTGCAAACACTGACGGAAGAGAGAAGTCAAGACACCACAAACGCCGTTTGTAGTGTCTTGACTTCTCTCTTGTGTCCGTGTTTGCATACGCCCTGTCCCTTTAACATGAATACTTACCAACTAACTCAGCTTTCTGTTATTTTAAGCTTGGCTTGTATTGGTCTGAGTCGAAGCTGCATGTTCGCCCGTGCTTGTTGGCGCTCGGCTTGCGTCTGTCTTCCGAAGCTGAGGGTTACCTCGCATTCGCTGGTGTTTCGCCTCTGCTTCTCTCTGCCGGTGATCTGCGTCTCCGGACGTCCGGCACTGGCGTTTTGCTACAGCGTCGCTGGCTCGTACAGACGAATTAGCCGTTCGGCGACGCTGGTGTTCACGGGCAAGCACGCGCTGGCGTCCCAAATGTGCAGCTTGCTCGGCATCCATGGCGGGAAAGGAAAGCACACGCATGTGCAGTCTATATTGCGTCCATGTACGCGAATGCGTAATGTGTACTGGGTCGGTATATAAACAGAATCAGAGGCACAATAGATTTAGTTGAAAGTTTGCGCTGGGTCTGGGTCTGTCTTCTTCTCTGTTGTCCGTGTCTTTTTTGTGACGCAGTTGTATTGAAGCAATGGATCACCAACTTGCCCAAAAATGCTGCTCTCATTAAGGGAAAGGAAACATTCATTTGTGATGCAGTGGCGCCCTCTTTTGACCTATTTTGGTACTTTAAGCATGACTCCAAGCGACGACATGAGACGACAGCAATAAAACATTTGTTTCGTTCAGTTGGTTCATAGACGACAGCGCACATAAAACTACGAAGCTCGACGCCAGGTAGTTATGCTCTGCAAGCCAGACTCCTCCAACACCTCCCTGTCACCTTCTCTTTCTGTCGCCTCATCTACGTGATGACTCTTGAGGAATATGCGATCCATGGTTGCCGGGCGTTTCGCGGCACCCTTGTCGCCCTTGTCACAAGCAACCGACCCTCGCACACGTGCTCTCCATTGTACTCTCTAGCGTGCACTTCACGAGCTTAGCTGCTAGAAATTACAGCTTGCGCATCACGTGGTGTGGGCCTATTTCCTATGAACATTTCCGTTGTATGCGTGTGTGTGTGTGTGTTTTTTTTTTTCCGGACTTCAAGATGGTTAGCTGACGCTCCCTCCTCGTCCATTTCCTTACTCGCGTTTACTGCTCCCGCTCAGCGTGACCGACAGCAAATACACAGTGTGTCCACTAAATTTCGAGACTGGCGTCATAAAAGAATAATGCAGAAGATATTTACTCTAATTGGCTATTAATCTTCAATATATGACCCTCCTTGTTGTATAAAAGCAATTGTAAGGCTGTATAGTTTCTGGATTCCTTTCTGGAAGCCCTCTTGTCCGACAGTGTTGAGTTCCTTCGTCACAGCCCTCTGGATGTCCGAAATTGAGTCGAAATATTTTCCTTTCAACGTCATTTTCAACGTCATTCACCTAACTTTGCCCCAGTCCGCTGGGGCAAGGTCAAGTGAATAGGGTGGATGGTTGAAACACGCCACCTTTTTCTTTACCAAAATTGTCTGTACTTCAATTGCTCTGTGGCATGGTGCATTGTCGTGCAACAAGAATCAGTCACACGAATGAACCATTGCCGGCCGGACCCGTTGCATTCTCTGCAGTAAGCGTGCTAAAATGTCCTGTACATTGTAGCATTCACAGTTTTTCCTTCTGGAATGAATTCTTTATGCACAACACTTTACCAGTAAAAAAACACCACAAGCATTGTCTTCACACGCGACTTCTGGATGCGAAGTTTTTTTGGTCGTGGGGAATTCTTCCCCATCCATGCCGCTGATTGTCTCTTTGTAGCAGGATCGTACGCATGGAAGAGTGATTCATCACCAGTTACAATTTTTTAAAACCATTCTGGGTCATTTTCTGACAGTCGAACCCACTCCTGACACGAAGATACCCGGTCGTCTTTTAGCTCTGTTGTCAGACTGTGGGGCACAAATTTAGAACAAATCATACTCTTTTCTAGATCTTGTTCCATGATCTTCCTGACAGTATCCTTGCTGATGTTTTGTTCCTGCGCTATCATCCTGAGGGGCTGACAGCGGTTTTCAGGCAGGTTTTCCTTCACTTCTTGCACATTTTCAACAGTTCTAACGGTTACCGGACGGCCAGGTCTAAGGTCTTCCGTGACCGCCTCCCGACGCTCACGAAACGGTCGATGCCATGCAAATATGTTCGCTCGAGAAAGCGCGTCAGTGTTGTAAGAAGTTTCAATCATATCCGTGGTTTCCGTGGCTGTTTTGACAAGTTTTACGCAAAACTTGATGGCTACTCTCTGCTCCACTTTGCTATCCATGACGAACAAACGAAACATTGTTCACTGAAATCACTGTAGCTCACAAAATTCACACCAGAACTTCGTGAATTCTTCACACAATGCGCAGCACACTCACCACTATAGAAGCTACAGACAATAAGCACTTGGTGGCTGCATTCGCTATCTTGCAGTGTTTCCAGTCTCGAAACTTGGTAGACACACTGTTATGTATGTCAGCGGTGTCACTTCTCGGAACTGCGCACCCGTGCTTGTTGCAGTTGCTTTTGAGGACTTACGAAATTTTCAGCGCCCAGCGTGATATATCACAACAAAAGAAAGGCAAAACAGTGGTTCAGACCGTCTGCAGTGCTATCGTGAATCATTGTCGAAAATTGGCATTACGTAATGTGAAAAGGTGCCAGCTCTTACCGGGGGTGGGGGGGGGGGGGGCACTTGCTGAAGGCCTTGATAGAGTCCCACTCGCACCCCCCCCCCCTGGCTACGGGCCTGCTCTATATTTCTTTTGAGAAATAAGAATACTGGTACTGTGCTGGCCATGCCATATGCATCTACTCTTGTAGTAGGTTCTACAAGTAATACTAGAACCAAACGGAACTTTATAATACCCACTGTTCATATATAGACGAATATAAAAGAAAAGAAAATCACAAAGAGGTAGCTAAACTGCGGTAGACGAAATAACACTTGATTATAATAAGCTGGTTATAGGCGGCTGCTCGGCCGCTACGTTTTAAAGGGAATGCAATTTGAGATGAACATCGTCGTCACGGCAGACGGGAACCGACAGAGCACCGACGATCGCACTCTCTTCTCCCACTCACTCCATGCGCACGAGGGTTCGGTTACTAGCAACCACAATGCTAGCAACACAATCACTCTTTTACACGAGGGCGTGCTCAATCCCCACGGTATCTTAACCGTGACCGCCACGTTGCGTTTTCGTTTGCCAAACGCAGCACGCAGCGCCAGCTGGCAGCGTTTCTGGATCTGTGCCACGTAAGCTCTCGTCCGTATACTTCGATGCATCTGATGTAGAGACACGCGAGATGTTTCAAAGATCATGTATTGCCGGAAGCGATCGCTATAGAGTATAACGCACCAGAATAAAACCTTGCTCTTGAAAGCCTACGCGGCTTTTGCCATTACGGGAATGAGACGCGCGCGTCGCCGAAATGCAGCACTGCACACGTCTTGTGGCGCGCCGTTTTGCCTTATAGTCTCATAGAAACTTTGCTTACATCAATTCCAAAAGTGATTGAGCTCTGCCTTCATTTTTTTTTTTAATGCGAAGCATTTCTTAGCGAACTTCTGCGACTTTGAGCGTCTCTATCTATGTGTCTATATATCTATCTAGCCGACTACGACTTTGTGCTCTCCTGGCCTTTCGTTAATGGGATGTATATCAAAATTAGTATGGCATAACATGACTGTATGACGAACATAAATGACAGGTCATAACATTAAAATCATGACGTGCATGTCATGAACGGCATGATTTACATGCGACGCTGTTGGTGCTCTTGCGGCCGTTTCGTTAACTTGATATAGACCAAAATCGGTATGGCGCGACAAGAGTGTATGACAAACATAAATGACAGGTACTATTGTGCAAATCATGAGGCGCATGTCCTGTAAAGCATGATTTACATGACACTTCGTCTCGGGGCACTCGCGGCCGTTTAATTAGATGAATACATACTAAAATTGGTACGACTGGATATTTCTGTATGGCGAACATAAATGACATGCGGTAACATGAAAATAACGACATGCATGTCATGTACACCATGACATACATGCCCCGCTCATGGTGCGCTTGCGGCCGTTTCGCTATCTTGACATGTGCAAAATTTGGTATTGCATGACGTAACCCTATGAAGAACATAAATCACAGGCGGTAACTTGAAATCATGACGTGCATGTAATTTGCAGCATGAATTACATGCCACGCTCATGGTGCGCTCGCAGCCGTTTCGCTAGCTTGATATGCACCAAAATTGGTATTGCGTGACTGACTGTACGACGAACATAAATGACTGGTGGTAACATGACAACCATGGCATGCATTTCATGTGCAGCATGATTTACATGCCACGCTCATGGTGCGCTCGCGGCCGGTTCGCTAGCTTGGTATGCCCCAAAATTGGTATTTCGTGACCTGACTGTATGACGAACATAAATAACAAGTGGTAACATGACAATCATGACGCGCATGTCGTGTAGGGCATTATTTACATGCCAAGCTCATGGTCTGCTCGCGACCGTTGCGCTGTATTGACTCAGAGCAACATTGGTACTGCGCGACGTGACTGTGTGACGAACATAAATGACAGGTGATAACATGAAAATTATGACATGCATGTTGTCTAGGGCATGATTTACATTCCATGCTCATGGTGCTCTGGCGGCCGTTTCGCTAGCTTGGTATACCCCAAAATAGGTATTTCGTGACCTGACTGTATGACGAACATAAATGACAATTGGTAACATGAAAGTCATGACATGCACGCATAGGCGTGCGCAGGGTTTCTCATTAGGGGGGGGGCGAAGGTTCATGGCAGCGCCCCCCCACCCTACTAATTCCATATATGGGGCAGATTTTGCGCCCCCCCCCCTCCTCTTAGGTGACTAGAAGGGTCAATGTACAGGGCAGATTTTGCGCCCCCCTCTTAGATGATTAGGGGGGGCGGCCGCCCCCCCTGCCCCCCCCCCTGTGCGCACGCCTATGCATGCACGTCGTGTAGGGCTTGGTTTACAAGAAACGCTCATGGTCTGCTCGCGGCTGTTTCGCTAGCTTGACGTACACCAGTATTGGTATTGCACGACGCGATTGTATGACGAACACTAATGGGAGCTGGTGATATGACAATCATGACATTCATTTTATGTACAGCATGATTTACATGCCACGCTCATAGCGCGCTCGCGGACGTTTCCCTAGCTTGATATACACCAAAACAGGTATTGCGTGACTTGACTGTATGACGAACATATATGACCGGTCCTAACACGCAAATCATAACATGCATGTCATTTGTACTGTATGATTTACGTGACACTGTCATAGTGCGCTTCCGGCCGTTTTGTTAATTTATCATAGACCAAAATTAGTATGGCATGACATGAGTGCGTGACAAACATAAATGACAGGTCATGCATAGTATATACCAGAATGTACGTTTCATTATATAAAAGATTGCACATACGTGCATGCATGACAAACATGGGATATATAGTGAACTAGGTGTCATGATATGAATGACTTCATTTTTCTCAAAGAGAAACAAGGCGATGTATGCAGCTCTCTGCTGGCTGCTTCGCATTACATCGATTCCCATTGTGCGTGGGATCTGCCTGATTTTTCTCCTGATGACATTTGGAGGGTTTGTCAGCGACGAACAATAACGAGGCGAGCAGTTTGGTTTTAAAGGATGATACAACTGTTGTACTTGAGCTGAATTTTACACACAGGGATTACACATGATCACTCATGTGATCGTGTGTTACACATGAACACCCGTAACTAGAGTCCAGTTTAACACTGGACTCTAGTTACGAGTGTTCTTTTTTTATAATGTAACGTGTTGCGATGTTTTAATTTATATTTCTAATGAAAATAGATTGTATTGTGGTTGAAAATTTTTGTTTGTCCATTCTTTTATTTTCTTGCTGTTCATTTGCCGTGATTACTTACATTGTTTATTGCCTTGCTTCTGTATAATTCACTTTTCGGTTCAGCATTATGTGCAGCACATCTTGCTGTAAACGCGCCAAAGTGTGCATTCGGGGGGCAGGAGCTATACACACACACACACACACACACACACACACACACACACACACACACACACACATATATATGTATATATATATATATATATATATATATATATATATATCTATATATATATATATATATATATATATATATATATATATATATATATATATATATATATATATATATATATATATATATAAAGGAAAGGAGAGATGACTTTTTTAAGGGCTCGTTTTTTTCTTTGTTAGGCACAATATTAATGAGAACTAACAGACAAGAGAGAGAGAAAGAATTTATTTGTAGGCAGAGAGGTCAGCCTGAGCTAGTGCGCTCTAGCCTGCTACTCTGCCCAGGGGAAAAGAGAAAGGGAAAAAAACATGGCTGATCCCTCTGTCATAGGTATCGGTATAACACGAAAATGAAACGTGTCTTCACAGACGTAGTGGAGCGTTTGTTGTGCATTCTTTCGCCCCAAGGGCGAAGGAATGAATGCTACAGCATTAAATTGTAATGTCACGCGAAGACCGGCAAGCAGCTCGAAACTTGCAACGCGCTCAGCCAAGCAGAAGGGACGCACGGATTGAACATACACAGGATGACAGCGAACTGTCACATTTGTAACTTATTGCTGGGTGAGCACCGCGCTCCTTTCGCAAAAGCGACCGCTGCAGTGAGCCAAGTGACCTTCGTTCTCTCAACGCAAGACGTACGAACCACCGCGATCACGAGATAAGCGCACGCACGAGCGACCCCGCCCTGTAGAGTCGGGCGCTTGTCGCAACGGCGGCGACTTTTAAAACGCGCTCTTCGAGCCCTTCGCGCCATCTCTTTAGTGATAACGAAAACACGCTGTAACACCGATCTCTGAGTACCGCCACCGGCAAATGGTGTATATAAATAGCTCGCCGTTAGCATTGCAAAGAACGTGCCGTCCGTGGCCAAATCGTTTCGCGCTGCGGAGCGAGGGGTCGTAAGTTCGATTCCCGGCGACGGAACTTTTTTCTGGTTCTTTTCTTTGCCCACTGTTCGTCTTTATATTTTACAACGTCATATGCGTGACGGAAATACGTCAGTGGAGCCGTGGTGGACCCCGGCATAAAACACTTTCGTGTTAAAAAGGAGTGATGACGGGGAGAGGAAAGAGATATGCGTATATACAATAACCACGTAACAGATAATAATGCCAAAGAAAGTATAGGGATTGTCACTTGTAGTAATTGTGATGTAAATGAAAAGAAAGTAAAGTGGACGAAAAGATAAGTTGCCGCCGGCAGGGACCGAACCTGCGACCTTCGAATAACGCGTCCGATGCTCTACCACTGAGCTACGGCGGCGGTCATCCTCCCGTCCACTTTATGGGGTATATCATCATCATCATCATCATCATCATCATCAGCCTGTCTACGCCCACTGCAGGGCAAAGGCCTCTCCCATGTTCCGCCAATCAACCTGGTCCTGTGCTTTCTGCTGCCACGTTATACCTGCAAACTTCTTAATCTCATCTACCCACCTAATTTTCTGTCTCCCCCTCACGCGTTTGCCATCTCTTGGAATCCCGTCAGTTACCCTTAATGACCACCGGTTATCCTGCCGACGTGCTACGTGCCCGGCCCATATCCATTTCTTCTTCTCTGCTCTCTTTCTGTCTCTTAAGGTTACACCTATCATTTTCCTTTCCATCGCTCGCTGCGTCGTCCTCAATTTAAGTTGAACCCTCTTTGTAAGTCTCCAAAGAGGGTTCAACTTAAATTGGTGACTTAAATTGTCCAACTAATGCGCGTCCGACTAATGCGCAACTAATGCGGTGTATAACATTCCTTTGACGTGTGGTCATGCGTACGTAGGGCAGACTGGACGTTGCTGCAACACTAGACTAAGGGAGCATTTGTCTAGCCTGAAAGGTCGCCCTAGTACGCATATGGCCATGCACTGTAAAGAATGTGGGTGCATACCTCAGCCTGGAGGCACTGGCATTCTGTTCAAACACCGGAACAAGACTGCGATGGAAATAGTTGAGGCGCTTTGGATTGATATACTAAAAGACAAGTGCATCAGCAATCCATCTGTTGCTTTATTAGATAAGGAGATTTCGCTCCTGTCCGCGTATCTTTAATGACGTTCCCTTTTAATTTTGTCGATGTAGGTGCCTTTGATGGTTTCTTTTTCTTTTTGGTGTGTGTGTTTGTGTGTGTGGACGCGATGATCTCGGGAATTGTGGCCTATAGTGATTGTTATATGCGCGGATGGTGTGTGCTCTCTGGCGGAAGCGCGCAGATCACGTTGGGCTTTTAAGCAAACGTTTTTTTTCAAAAATAAATCATTTGTTAGATTGCGCTAGTCCGTGTGTCTCCTTTCTTCGTCCCCGTTTGTTTTCGCGCAAGTACTACAATGTATAGTCAAGTTGCTTCTCAGCTTTTTCTCCAAGCCTCCTCTATACCTCCTCCCTCATCTTCTTTATGAAAAATAACGGAACTATTATTATTATTATTATTATTATTATTATTATTATTATTATTATTATTATTATTATTATTATTATTATTATTATTATTATTATTAGTTTTTTCGGGCTGTTCGTTTGGCTCGCGCCGCTCGTACCTCGGAGCTCTCTCTCTCTCTCGGTTTCTTCGGCTCGAGCGGCTCCCCGGCTGTGGTGGCCTTTGCCCAGGAGATAGTGTCGCCGACCGAGAGTGCGCGATCGGTGGATCACCTTACTCAGATGTCTCGTGGGTGTGTAAACACGGCAAATGATGCGGGTAGATACAGTCGCCTCACACTGTTCACCGAGTGCCTGAGCTCCTACTTGAGTTCGCACCGACTGGAATCGAATCTTCGTGTGCAAAGTGGCGCTAGGCATCGCGTGCAACAGCGTTGAGCCGCAACGCTGGTCACATGGTTAGAATGTCCGCCTCCAATGCGGGAGGTACTGGGTTCGATTCCCGGTGCCGCTGGGGGCCCACTGGTTTTTTTTTTCTTATGGGGAGAGAGGTGTTTTAGCCAGGTGTTGCGGGCACTCATATCTCCGGAAGGTGGCCTCTCTTTCCCCTCTCCTTTTTCACTCCCCTTCCCCCAAAGACGCTGCGCCGTGGATTGCAGAAACAAAAGTCTTTCCTAACCTCAAGCCATGACCTCAGCGTTGATGGCGGTGCCGTGCCGGCGCGGCTTAATAGTGCAAATGCCGCTGACGCATTGACTGCGACGGTGAACCGTTGTCAGGGTAGCCGCCTACCGAAATTGAACACGTATCTGAGTACATGCATGAACTCTGCCTAGCTAATCATTTACGCTTTTTTTTTTCTTTTCGTTGCTGTGGCTTTACCGTATACTATCATCTGTGGAAAGGAGTAGCCGGCGCTAAACAAAAGTGCTAACATCTCCTGAACTCTTTCTTATGAAAAAAGAAAACGAAAGAGGATTTGAACCCAAGAATTAGACGTGGAAGTATAGTCAGAAGACCTGCCTACAACGCCACGCTGCAGGTGTCCACGTATGGTTATTTGAGTATACCATTTCTTCAGAAACGTGTATGACGTCCTGCAACTCTGGCGTGGTCCACGGTAAGCTAATCTTGTTGTTAAAGTAAAATTGTTTGTAAGTGGCCAGAAACAAAGAGAAACTTGCCGCGAGTCACGTCAGCAGGATGATTCGTTGATGACAACTGCAGCTCCTCGCATTTTACTGTTATATTGCAGTTGTTAATTATCTTCGAAAAGTTACTTTCGCCGAAAAAAAAAGAAATATATCCTACGTTAAGAAGTGATAAATCCACAGAATATTTGAAAATGTGCTTGTTATTGTTTTACAATTTATTCCTAGAAGAATTTTTTTTCCACAATGAAGTTGTTTCCTTTCAGAAGAAACCTGACATAGGATCACGTGTTGCAACGCAACAGAAATGTTTGTTGGCCTTATGAACAGTCCTTAACACCACTTTGTTTCGAGAATAGACGCACGTTGCTATAAAAAGGTTTTTGTAAGGTGCTCAAAAAGGTGCCCAACGCCCATGTGCCGCCATTATCGGTGTTATTTACTTTTATTTTTCTGTGCTGCTCTCGTCCACACCAATACAACGGGTTGTCATAAGCTTAGTGGGCGCAGGATAGGTGTAGTGCTTTGTGTAAAAAGAAAGTATTTTGACATCCTTAAATGACTGTAAGCACCAAAGTATCCTATGAAGTTTTTATTATTTTATGTGGAAGGCGGTTTATTAGGGACGCTGATAACGAACGGCAAGTGAGCGATAGCGTTCCTAGTAATTTAATATTACACAAGTTACATGGCGCATTCCAAGATTTCGAAAATTCGCGCCAAGAGGTGGAAAAACCTACAAGTGACCAAACGAATTAGGACCACGTGATGGCAATATAACGTCGTGGGGCATCGGCGTGCGCAGGGGGGGGGGGGCAGGTTCATTGCAGCGCCCCTACCCCCCTTACTCAGTCAAAGTATGGGGCAGACACCCCCCCCCCCCCTCCGTGCGCACGTGTATACTACCAATGCGGTAACGTCAAGAAACCTCCTAGATTTCGCCTCCGCTTTGCGGCACCGCGCAGTCGATCGCGTCTCCCGGCGACGAGACCGTTGTCGTCGTCGCTGTAGCGTCGTCGGATGAATCCGGCCATGAGTTTCGGCCTGGGCGCAAACAAGGAGAAGTGGAAAATCATTTTTGTTTTTGATCCGCTGGCATCGGACGACGACAGGCACTCTCAAGGCCGCCTCAAAAACGTCGTCATATTTGCAGTACACATCTCTAAGGTCACATATTTTGCAGCTCTCTCCCGACGTGTTCGCTGATGATTATCGCGACAAGATTGAAAAAGGAGCCACATTTCGTTTCTGGACTTCAAAATTCAAATAAATTGCCTTTAAGCTGCCTGTTCTCTGTGAAAATTCGTCACATCATTTCTTGTAAGCAAGCAAAGCTTATACTGTCAGTTTAGCGTCTAATGTTGGCTTAAACATAGTTGCAGTGCAAATGGGCACATGGCGAGCATATATAATTGCTGAAACCAAGTATAATGCCCCACGCTGCGTAATAAAACTCTCCTGCAAGGTTCCAACCGGGAGTGCACGTACGTTACGAAAAGGTTTTTGTTATCGGGCAGCTGCTTCCGGTTGCGCAATAAGTTTTCTATTGAAGAGTGACACCTTCACGAGCCGGCACCGCCAGTGTGAAAAACATGCTCATATTCTGAGTCGAGCGGCTCGCTGGATTTCAAGCAAGACGGACGTGCCGGCCGCGATGTCCTGGATTACTCCTCGTACCTCTCGCTGACCGGCGCCCCGTGACGGACTCCTCGCCCGCTATGCCGTGCGCCGCTCATCGTCGGGACCTTCTCCGTTTCGTCGGTGTTGTGCATCGTGCCTCTGGCTGTGTTCGTGGTCCCGTCCCTGAACTCCCGTGACCGTCTCCCACATCTTTCCTGTCCTCTTTTCTCTTCGTTGTATGGATGGCTCTATCACTTTTCCCTCTACTTTCCTACTATTCTTTTATTCCCTCCTTATCCCCACCCCTACAAGGCACTGCGCCGTGTCGCCTATAGGCAGACAGAAATTAGGTGCCTTTTTCCTTTCCTTAATAATCACGTAACTAACTATATTCTTTCTAACGGCGTTGTGCAATATTGTAATACGCCCTGCTTTGCCTGTATGTACATCTGCTCAGTTATGAGTTGAAGAAAAATAATCCGAACGTGAGGTTTTGTGGTGTAATAAAAGAACATCGGTTGCCCTGCAGAGTATTCTGACTACAAAGGTGTACACACGAATTGGAGGGCCTGCATTACTGTGATGGCGATATAAGTGTAGTGCTTCAGCAGACAGGTAGCCGCCACGGTGGCTCAGTGGTTACGGTGCTTGGCTGCTGACCCGAAAAACGCGGGTTCGATCCCGGTCGCCGCGGTCGCACTTCGATGGAGGTGAAATGCTATAGAGGCCCATGTACTATGTGATGTCAGTGCACGTTGAAGAACCCCGGGTGGTCGAAATCATCCGGAGCCCTCCACTACGGCGTTTCTCGCAGTTTTGGGACGTTAAACTCCATAAAACAACCAGCAGGCTTACTCAGTTTGTGATTGATCATGATTGTTCAGTGCGAACTGCGTAATTAGCACTCCTGCAGAAAAGCCTCATCTGAGCGCTCTGGCTCTTACATGCACGCGCCCAACGGAACTGCGACGTTGAGGCGAATTGTATAGCATATATGATTAGACGACGCAAGTCAAGTTGTCAGAGATAGCTGCGAACCATTTACCGCATGCATTTCAGGATGTTTACGCCGCTGACGTGGGGGCAGCACACTTTCTGGCAAGCCACAGCGAGTTTGCTGTATCTTTCTTCTCGCGGAAAAGAAAAAGAAAAACGACAGAAGAAACAAGCTGCCTAATTGCCCCGCCGAAGTCGCTGCGGGCTTCCATGTTTGTCGGGCAAATCAAGAAGGTCGAGTTGGCTTTCCTTACCTCTACCTCTTTGCGTCGTCGTCGGCGCGGTTGTCATTCGCTTCCGCAGAAATTAGGCGTCTTATTCTTCCTGAAATCACTACCACCACCACCATTCGCTTAACGCATTCGTTACCTGTGATAACATATGGCTCGCTTTGTGAAGCTTGTCAAGCTTTGTAAAAAGCTATATACCAAAACGTTGGCCTCCCTGCATGACTGCCACTCAAACATATTAAAAATACACTAAATTAGAGGTGCTAAATTAACCCGTAGTTGCCGATGCAGTCACTGGGAATCGCAATTCTAGCAGGCTGAGGCGTTTCGAGGTTTTTAAAAACTTTAGCCAGAAAAAAAAAGATAATAAATGTTGGCCCTAACCCTATAGCGTTGTGCTTTGTGGCTGTTCTTTGCTTGGAAAATATTTTGTGGCTCACCCGGTGACGCATCTTTGAAGCGGGCGGGCAAAAAACAAGGACAAAAGAAAAGTACGACACACGACAGAGCGCCTTCTTTTCTTTTGTCCTTGTTTTTTGCGCTGCCCGTTTAAAAGATGCATAACCAATTCCAACTTGCCCAGACATCAATTCTTCTGCACCCGATGACGTTTAACGGAAGCAATGCCACGTCTCCATGTAGTTCGGAAACGCTACGCTATACGTACATGTGAGGAGACAAAACCGGGCGCCACTTCAACTTCTTTCTTAGCCTTTCGCAGCAAACTTGTGGCAGAATTTTATGGCAGGCTTTTATCGAAAAAAGAAAAGAAAGATAAGGTGAAGTTCTGCGCCATATAACTGCCACTTTCAGAAGCCGCCTCGCAAAAGCCTGTCTTTTGCTTTACTACATTCACTGGCACATCGAGATATAAAACAAGCTTTTATCGCATTGATATAAATGCTTGGCCGTTTGTTGCGGCGCGTAGTTCTTTTGTAATGTCAGAAATTCTTGCCGTATTGAGAATGCTATACCGTACAGCTAGAACGGTGTTCACTGTATTTCTTCTTTACCGCGGTCATCAGACGGCCTGCTATCTTCTTGTAGTGGCAACGAAGACATCTAGGTTGTCAGGCAAGAACCGTCAAGATTAAAATTTATGTTGTCGTGCGAAGAAGGGAAATATAGAACAAAAAAAATCCCGTATTTTATGTCCGCTCTCTGCCGCAATTGCGAATTGCGCATCGATAGCTGACGACGGGGCAGGCTATACAGGGAAGAGCGGGTGCCAGAATACATTGATGACAATAATTTGAATAAGCACAGCCTTGTGTTCGCTGTCAGTACTTCCGCTTTATCTCGCTTTTATTTTCATTTAGCGAAGTTGCGAAACTTACGGGAAGTCGCATTAACGTTAAAGCGGCTCAGATTACCCTTCATAGTCGAAGGTATCTCTCACCCCGGAAGAGGCAGCAGCGGTTGACACAAACGAAACGCGTGATTATGAACGGAAGCGAATGCTGGTCAGTTTGGGTGGACGTGACTGTGATCAGGGGCTCCCGGTAAACGCGAGCACGAGCAAAAAGCTCTAACGGTGAGCTTTGAGTGAACGTGAGTTTCAAGGTGATTGACTATTATCAAGGTTGTATTTTTACACCGAGTGTAAGTGGACGTGAGTATGTATGTGAGCCATCGTAGAAAAAAAAAAGTAAGGCGCCTTAGTAGAAAAATCGAGGAAACACTGACAAACCAAAACGCCGTTGTTTCCCATGCCAAACCGACGACACTATTGAGAGGCACGCCGCCGTGGGGAACTCCGGGCTAATTTCGACCACCTCAGGTTCTTTATCGAGGTCACCCGTGTGCTTAGGTTCATAAACCTAAGCACACGGGTGTGCTTTGCATTATACGCCCCCGTCGAAATGCGGCCGCCGTGGCCGGGAATCGAACCTCGATCTTAGCAGCGTGACACCTTACCTGACAAGCTACCACGGAGGGTTTAGAGTACATAAGTCATATTTAAAAAAAAGACAAAAGTCATATTTAAATTGCCAGACACGGCGGACGTCCTAGAATGTTTAAATGGTGCGTATTGATGGTTAATTGCGTGGGATTCTGTTCTATTCTAACTGGCTTGCTGTGGAGAGGTTGAGGTTTATATCTCCTCGGTTACTCCATTTGTATGATTTATATAAAAAGAATACTCAATTTCTATATAAAAAATAAAAATAATAAAAAAGGTGGTTACCTCAAAACAAAAATGAGCAAGAAAAAAACATATAGCAAACTGAATATAAACTGAATAGAAAATAGCATGGCAGTGGCGACTGACTAAATATTATTATTATATTATCGTACACGGCACACAACTGACACAACAATTGTAGCCGGGCAGATTGCAAGGAATATACATTTAGAATGGAATCTGAGGGTGGCGCGGATTCAGAAATACGCGCCATCAAGCTTGAGGGAAAAATGCGATGTTGTTCGAGTTGCATTTTTTTATAACAAAACGCCGTTTTGCACATTGTAGCACAAAATTAATGAGAACACTCATGTATTTCGCAGCACACTTTGGGAATGAACATTCCAAAAGTGGTGTCACCCTAAAGATTCGTTCGAAGTGGATATACACCTTGCGAACTCATCGGCTACAATTCGCCATTTACGATATGTGCCGTCTTCGCAGAAACCGTGACCGGTATGATACTGTATACTGCAGTCATGTATCGACGCAAAAAAACATGGAGCGATAAAAAGAATTCTGTTCGTGTCAGAACAGTGATGAGATTATGAAGCAGGCTGTAGTGGCATCAGTCAACAAACCAATCACAGATATGAGCCGCATCTGTGGAAACGATGTGCATGCAGAACAATCTCGGTGCACAGATGAAGAAAATGACTTTGTTCTGAAGTACCCCCGTCATAAAACAAACGAATCGTTCATGCTTGAACCCATGGAGCTTATACCACGATATCGATATCTTGTCCTTCTATTTTACCAGCTCCACTGCCACCCATTTCACGTGAGTGCCTCGCGAGGTTTGAAGTCCTCCTCCTCTTGATAAACAGTTCAGTGCACTGAGAGGCTCAAACGATCGCAGACACCCGGCTTTGACTCGCTGATATTGAAAGGTTCAAAGATTACGCACTTAGATGCACCTCAACTCGGAGCACTCACAGTACTTATCGCTCTTGTCTTTTTTTAGGCTGGGGTTCTTTTTTTTTTATTGCGAAGCATTTCTTAGCGAACCTTTAGCACTTTGAGCGTTTCTATCTATCTATCTATCTATCTATCTATCTATCTATCTATCTATCTATCTATCTATCTATCTATCTATCTATCTATCTATCTATCTATCTATCTATCTATCTATCTATCTATCTATCTATCTATCTATCTATCTATCTATCTATCTCCTACTTCTGGGCGCTCTCGTGGTCGTGTCCTTAGCTTAGAAAATAAATGGCTGTATGGCGAACACGATTCGCATGTCGTGACATGAATAACGTGACTTGCGTGTCGCGTACGTCATGAAAACCTTTCCACCAGTCACGTGTGGCATACATTCACATAATACTGCCCGTGGTATGCGCATAGAGAATATAATAATAATAATAATAATATCTGGGGTTTAACGTCCCAAAACCACGATATGATTATGAGAGACGCCTGCGCATAGAGAAATATAAAAGTAAAGAGCATCCACTCGAGCCGTTTCGCGGCCGAGCGAACAAGGGTCTGAACACCCACCAGGTGGCGTAGCTATGCGCGTTTCCATACGTTTCCATAGGGTGCCTCGATGTGCGCATCGAGGCACCCTACCTTTCCGTTCGTTAGTCAGCACCTCTAACAGTCGCCTCAGGAGGACCATCGAAACGCGAGTGTGGCATCAATTTTTTGTAAAGGAAAAATTTTACTGATGTGTACACTCATCCATGTCGGCTCTACACCGTGTCCTGCAGAAGGCGTTTAATGCACTATCACAAAACTCAGTGATTCCTGCATAGAAAGTGTTCTCTTTTTACATTTGTTTTGCACCTTGGGTACAACGCATTCGTGTGGTTAGATGCACACGTATTCACATTCATCAAGCACGGGTGTGTAGCCCAGATATAGTAACGACACTCGCCTTCGGAGCAAGGTTCAAATCCCAGCATAGGAAAGAAAATCTTTCTTGTTTTTTTAATTCATTTCTTTGTGGCGATTATCATCCAAAATCCCGGAAGACATTATCAGTGTGACCAGCCACTCGTGGCGCCGACAGCAGTGCATTATCTCAGCCGCAGGGCCCTATACGGGAGCGTCCACTCTTTACGTAAGTATATTTCTTTATGGTATACGAGCATGTGCCACAGGTGATACACATTAGTTTTACTCTCGAACCCACGTTTAGAGCAAGCATACATAATCTTGACCCCAGTTGTCATCTGTTGGCGAGACCAGCGAAGGGGCTACGGGATGGTTGCGTCGCAGCTGATGGCGGGCGAACAATGGCGGCCATCATGAGATAAGAACAGGCTGGATGCTAGCGTAGTCGTCCGCTCCACATAATCAGCAGCCCCCCAGCAAAAATGGCTGCCCCGTGCAAGCGATGAAAATTCTTATCTATATCAAGCCAGGGACAGCGAGAACAGACCCTGGAAATAACGCAATATCATTAAGGAGCCCGTGTTGCAGAAAATCTGATGCCCGCGTTGTCGATCCCGAAAAATCCCGGTGGAAGCAAAGTATAAAAATCGCGGATCGAGCAGGAATCGAACCCAGCCATTCTGCATGGCAGTCGAGTAATCTACCCCAGAGCCACGCCAGTGCTTCAAAATGCTTAGGAAGAAACGCCCTATAGGCACCGCGCACTCGAACTTCCTTCTGTGAAAGCAGCGCCAGAACGCATAGCGTAGCGAGAGAAAGTAGCAAAACTGGGCAGAGGTGGTCACATTATCCGTGGCGTTGTATTTCTTATCAATACGCGAGAATGCCCGTTATCTGGAAGTCTCCAAGTGCGCATGCGCTTCATGCAATGAGCGATGAACCACAAAGCACGTTTTCATGCATTCCTTAATCTCGCGACACCTTTTCTTGCAGCCCTATCGGCCGATGTCAGCGAAACTGGACTGATACGTGAGAGCTGGATAGCGCCCTCTTGCCAGTGCACGCTGCCCATACGGGCAACGCCAATCGCGGTTGCAGTGTTGGCTATCTGCTTTTATCGCAGTGTAATAAACATCGACTCTGAAAGCTATAATCATGCAATGCTCGAATCCGCTGAAGACAACTACTTATGATATACACGTCATCGCACCGTCACGATAAAACAGACATCGCTTTAACGTGAGTGCCACGTTACGTCGTACCACGAGCACGTCGACTACACGCCTGGCAAGCCGCGATATGCGCACAGCTACTAAATTTACCCAAAGATCGACGTTGATCCACCTCGCAAGGCTTGACTCAAAGCGAAAAATGCGGCATAAGCGGCTACTCGCCGACTGCTTCACATGAAATCGATTCCCGCAATGCGTGGGATCCGCCAGAATTTTTTTCGCTGTATGCTACCCGGTGCTTACATTTTGCTATCGTTTTCTGACACAATCAACGCATTTCTAGCTACATAGTTATGAATGCGAATTTCCTTTTGTTTTTACTTTATTTATGGTGCACGCTGCCAACACACGGCGCAAAAACATTCTTTCGCAGGCCCCAGTGTTATTGCCTGAGTTTGAATTCATGTCCGACGTTCCAGTGCTACGAACATCAACGAGCAACACACCTGCAGGATCGTCAATGAGAGCCGGGCATTGGTACATGAGCATGAGACTCCTGGAGGTGACTCCAGCGCCGCCGAAAGATGAGATCCTGCGAACATCTGTGGTAGCGCTCCGCCTCATCCAATGGTGAAGCGCTGCGGATCCTTTCTGTTACACGAATGCGCAGCAAAACCGCCTCACTTACGCACACAGGTGTCCGATTGCAGTCAGTCACTGCAGCGCGTGCCCAGCAAGCCGACAAGCTTGCTCCCAAAAGCACTGCACCACAGGAATAGTTGTTCCTGTGGTGCAGTGCTTTCGTGGCAACGCGGACAAAAAGACAAATATTGGCTTCAAATCCACGCTGTGAAGTGCTTGGCCAGCGAGGCTGTGGTTTCACTTGAACAAAGAGCAATGTGACGAGCCTTGAAAGATGCACTACATGAAATGATTCACAGCAAGACTAATAAATACACTGTCATAGTGCTACCACAACACAAAATCGGCTGCTGGGTTGATTCTGCTTTCACATATGAAAATGAAGTGACGTTACATCCTGCCTCGTACACGCTATATGTATACACTTGCCGCTTCCCGGCACCTGCAGCTCATGCAACCGCCGGGAAACGCACGCGGCGAACGCTACCTGTTTCGCGTTGTTCGAACGCGCCTTATCATTTATTAGGTGGTTTTGACATTTGTTTTGTGTTTTTATTTATTGAAACGAATAAAAACAGGGGTGCGTCTTGCATGCGCAGTGCTAACGGAGACAGGAACTTCTCGCTTCAATTCGTAAAAAGGCGTGTCGACGGAGACGAAGAAATCCTGTGATCCGTGGACCGTGGCCAACCTTTCTGCCTTAATTCTTCTAATAAACTCTCTTTCTCCTCGGGATTCAAGTCATGTATAGCTTGGCTGTAAAATGTTCCACGTTCTGGCTCAAAGTTCAATAGCTGTAACGCAACTTGGGATGAATGTTACGGCAAGTGCGACAAGTTGGGCAGGGTCACGTATCTTGAGCAACCATAGTAACACATGAGATGAGAGTAGCGTATAAAAAAATGTCTTGTTGAAAAGTGCTGGGCGTCATTTTTATTCCACATTTTCAATGCATTTACATCGCCAGCAGAGCTGTATGACTCGCTTCTATTGCAGCACATACTAACATGAAGGGTTCAATTTTAAAGAAATTTTTAAATGGATATTGCATCTATTTATTCATCCAACGCATTTATAATAATCATCGGTAAAATGTACTTCGTCACACAAAGGGTTAAAGATCGATATATATTTTCTCTATAGAGAACATGCTTACAGGATGCAATCCTTAAAGGCTGAAAAAAAAAAAAGGAAGCACGAGCTTGAACTTGCGAGTTCTATCTTCGAAATCACCTATCCTATATGTTTTGCACCACGGATTTTATTTGCATGGCATTTCTGTTCTGTAACACGTTGGGCACATTCGAGATTTGTTTTAAAATGAGCTTGCAACGTACTCTGTTTCTTTTTTAGAAACCAGAGCCTATTGTTCTTTGAAAATTTTCGTCAATTTGAGATACGCTTGAGAATCAGTTTCATTCTATTTTTAAGTTACACGTGTACAGATAAAATTTCATCCAGTCACGATATAATCTCGCATGATGCTTGAGTGTAAGATAAACGGACGTTGAGACGGGTAGAGTGAACTGGGTTTAAGTCGTTAATTTAATGGCAACACAGGCCACATATTTATTGCAGACGTGGCTCCGCACTTCAAAAAGAAATTGATTGTGTGTTGCATGTATTTGTCCAATGCGCAGTCTGGTGCATGCGTGGACTTGAGCTCAATATCTATGAGCAGACTAAACAAAACACAAGGACAGCATAACACCTGAATACCCATTAGTGTCTTCAAATGAACTAGGATATAGGCCAGGGGTCTCAAACTCACCTCAGCTAGCGGGCCGCAGTCAAGAATTTTAGTTCCGCAAGGGCCGGGACAGTGAAGAAGATCAAAGCGGTGCGTGGGGGGGGGGGGGGGGGGGCAAGGAAATGTTACCTAACGTTGCCATTTGAAAGAACGCATCCCCCATATCTTGTATACGGGTCATTTCTGAAGGGCATTTGGCGTCAGGATTTGAGAACCATATCGATACTGATCTCCAGAATGACTCAAATCTGGACCCCGATTCTGAAATATGGAGTTTTTGTTCCACGGTTATGTTTCAACACATAGTGACCGTATGGGGTGCCTCACGAAAAGAGATGCTTGAGACCAGTCCCTTCTCTGTAGCTCACCCGAACGAAGCGTTACTAATCGCAATAGGCGAGCACATCATGCGAGTTCCATTTAGCAAAGTCCCAAACGCTTTTCTTTTTCCTTGTGAAGCCGCGGGCCGCGTGTTTGAGACCCCTGATATAAGCGATAATTTCCGGTTATTTTTTTGTTTAAACCGCGAACACGGATAGTCTACTTATGTAACTATTATTAGCTTGGTGCATGACGTTGGTGCGGCGGACGCGTTTCAACGACAGAAAAGGCGTTACGACCACGCTTACAGTTACGGGCGCGCTCGGTACTGTACAAAAGCTGTCACTGTCCCCGAGTGCCAACTTGCGGCAGATATAAATGGAGCAGGGGGCTGCCGCCCTCGATCTTGAGGGACGGAAAGAGAGCCAAGGTCTCGTGGGGAACGCTGGCACGAATTTACCGTAGGCGCTAAGCGCGACCTCAGTGCTCGCCATCGTATAAGGAGACGCGTGGAGGGCCACAAGTTCGGAAAAACTATAATAAGACACTGACAATGTTCGCATGCGCAGTGGCAATGATCGCCGACCTCTATCGCCGTTAAGCGTGTCGAGAGGGCCTTGTGTTCTTTATATGGTTACAAGGTCAAATACTCCGTTTCCAAGTGTGAGGTAATTGCCACTGAAGCGTGCCTGCCTGCGGAACGAACAACTCGCGCCGTCGGCAGAGCTGTGTCTTTTATCGACGAGTGCCCTCATCTACAGATATAGCCGGGTGCGCTCCTCGTCGGCCGTGCATAACACGCGCGTGTACTGCGTAAATGCGTGTCCTGCTATAATTATCGTTTGAACGAGTGAAAGAGAGGCAGAACTCGGGCTTTATAATGTATTCGAACCAACTGGGACCACTCGGGATGTTGGTACAACGGCGTCGCGCAAGATGAGCGCTTCTGCTCACAAGAACAGAAAGCTGGACGGGGAGACCAACTTCGCACCGTGAAAAAGATTTCCACGTTTCTGCGTCGCAGGAACGGATACCAGGCATGAAAATGGCGCCCACAATGCGCGCACACACACTGGAATTCGCTTCCGTTCTTTTCGCATGTCCACTTTCTGAAGCGCTGTTTCCC
This sequence comes from Rhipicephalus sanguineus, assembly GCF_013339695.2. Classification (NCBI taxonomy): domain Eukaryota; kingdom Metazoa; phylum Arthropoda; class Arachnida; order Ixodida; family Ixodidae; genus Rhipicephalus; species Rhipicephalus sanguineus. The sequence continues at coordinate 169,567,668 of NC_051176.1, forward strand.
ACAGATGTGCAATGACCCCGCTTCGTAATCCGCAGACAGTTGATATACCGAGCTTATGAATTTTTCTCCCATAAAAAAAAAAATAAAAAAGAAAGAAAGGTCTCTTCGTTGTAAAAGCGGCAAGGCCATCTCATAATTATTGTCCCCTCCAGATATATGCAGGCGCCGAGTAAGCGTGGATTCGTTCCACTTACAAGTACGTCTGAGCACTTTTCGCAATGTGCGCGGAAATCTCCGTTTCCCCTGGTGCCTTTCCACTTCTTCGCAGTCACGATTGCGCCCTGCTTACGAGCTTGCTATCTCGTCCCCTTGCAGCGGATCGCCTCTCCTCCTTTGCGTCGCAGTGTGCCGGTGGTGTCGCGTGTGTTTAAACCTAGAAGGCTTCCGTATCATTTTATCCTGCGGGGGGGGGGGGGGGTGCGAGAAGTGGTTGCGGTCAAAGTCCCAGAAGCATTCGCTTAACCTCCACAAACACGCATGTATATATCTTACTGAAGCGCGCCACCAGCTCGCATACACGTGCATACCAAGAAAGAAAGAAAGAAAGAAAGAAAGAAAGAAAGAAAGAAAGAAAGAAAGAAAGAAAGAAAGAAAGAAAGAAAGAAAGAAAGAAAGAAAGAAAAAGAATGGTCTGCGTAATGTGTAGCCTGTCTTTTATTCCATCTGGCATGTCGACACGGTTAACGTCAGAGAGAAACTGCAGGAGGAGTCCATACTCGCGGACAACTTTTCTTCGCAATGAAGGAAAGGCTACAGGGGCGGAGCTACTGCACATGTACTACTCCTCGAAGTAGTCCGATTCGGCGCGCGTTTCGAATTTAGTTTGGCTTGTGAACCTTCCGTATCTCCTGTGACGGCCATTTGATTTTTCGAGCGGCCGTCACAGGCTTAGACAGCCATTTGTTAGTGGAATTCGTCACAAGCTCCCTCGGCGAATCGTCGGAAAAGCTGGAGAGTGACGAGCGCTCACCTGAAGACGCAGACGCCATTTTGACTGTGAGGTGCACGTAAAAGGTGCAAAAACGCGAAATGACACTGCATAAAGCAAAACAAATATAAATATCTCCTTGGTGCGCGCTGACCCTCTTTTCAAACAGCGCCCCGTGAAAAATAAGCTAATGTTGTTATTTTTATTCTCACGCAGAAAACACGGACGCAATCGTGGGACTATAATCTTCAGCGGTAGCACACGCGTAGTTCGGCTCTCTAGCCTTCCCTTCATTGCCAAGAAAAGTTGTCCGCGAGTATAGAAGTAGGTGAAAAAGTTCATCGTAGCTGTTTACGGCAGTGTGCTACGAAGAGAAACCTGCAGCTACAGTCGGCAGCCTTGAAACAAAAAGGACGACAGGTGTCGCCTACTGCGTTATTATTTTTGTTTCGTATTGTGTTTGGTGTCTTTATTTTTCTTTCTGGCAGTAAGTATTTCCTTTAGGTCCTGCAGTATTAGCGTTGCGCGTAGAATCGCATCATCCACAGCTCTACATTACACAATAATAATAAAATAATTGCTGGGGTTTAACGCCCCAAAGTGACTCAGAGTATGATAGACGTGGTTGTGGAGGGCTCCGGAAATTTCGACCAATGGGGTTATTTAACGTGCACCTAAATCTAAGCACGCGGGCCTCTAGCATTTTGCCTGTATATATTGTTACTGCATACGTGATTTGGGTATGAGCATCTGTGTAGTGGGGAAGAGGGAGGTTGCAGTAGAAGAGTGAGAAAGGCCTCCGGTGCGCGTTTGTTCAACACCTTCGCGTCTACCGGTACGTCGCAGCTAAATAAACCCTTTCGTAGACGTAACAATATATATATATATATATATATATATATATATATATATATATATATATATATATATAAAATGCCACACGCTATATGTTTTTGTAACTGGTCCATTGCACGTGTGATGGCTGTCTTGCGCGGGCCGTGGCAGAATGTCTGGGAACATTCCAGATTGTAGTAGATCATTTTGTCAAGATTGCGCACATGACGCGAATAGTCAAGATTATTCCAGAGCTTGCGCAACCACCAGTGATAAGGCTGGAAAGTTCGATGTATTGTGTATAAAAGACGTCTCAGCCATGATCAGTGTTTCGACGGCCGACGCTCTGTTCGCCGCTATCAGAGTACAGTGTGTATCGCTGTAGTTCGACCGTTTAACTTTCAGTTTCCCAGCCACAAGTTCGTTCAGGTCAATGAGGCAGATAGCGAAAGTAAGACGGTGATAGAACGAGGAAATGATGGGTACCAAACACTGCCCGAGCACGAATAAAAGCTACTGAAAACATAAGCTTCAGAATCTTCATAATTGGCGCTTCATAAACTAACGCTCCGAGCATTCAACTCATAAACTTAAGCAATGCCCGAATGGCTTTTGGCGACAGCTTGTTCCAGGATCTTTGCCATTGGAAACGTTCTGCGGTCCAGCCGGCTAAACGCGCTCTAGCAAGAGGCGATGGACGTTGTGTCGAGGACGGTATACAAATAAGGTGCTCCACGGTTTCCTCATTTACAAAAGCCCCACGTTTGCCTATGGTCCACTCCAATACGGAAACAATACGGCTTAGCTGGTGCTTCAGCCGCAGAAAAAGGTTCAGGGCACTCAGCCTGCGACTGCAGATGCATGGAGAACTCCAGTACGCTTGCGTCTTTGCGGAGAGCAAGCCGAAACGAGTTCGATTGCAGCGACCGTACCTTCGTGGGTCAAAGGAATAGGCCCGATCCACGAGCCCGTATCTTGCGAACTTTTGTACCCGGGAGTGTAAGTGAATGAAGCTGCGAACTTCGGAGAATTTTTGAGAATTTCGGAAGAGACGTTTCCTTTTGGTCAAACGTAATCGACATTATGTCAGTCAACGTCATTAAAAGTGCGGGGATTACAGATGCGGCAGGTATCAGTTGTCAATGACTACTTTTTCAAGATAGAAAATGGAGGCTCTAAAAACGGAGCGATATTAATCGGAATCTTTAGTCGACAATGGCACCACGGGTGCCTCAGTTTCCTCACCATGTAATGGCTAAATTCCGACCGTCATAATGCAAGATCACATGGCTGCATGAGACTAAATCTGGCGATCAAATAATAATACACAATGAAATTATAGTAGACTGCGTCTAACATGCATCACCCCGATATCCTTCATCACAGTTTTGCCATTGCGAAGTACCTCGTTGTTGTTGTGGTTGTTGTTGCTCCGTGCACGATCTCAATATTCAGTAATCTGTGCGTTTCTCACTTCGGCGCTTACAGGGATCTTTCTATTTTGCTGTAAACACATGAGCCCATTGTTGATTTTGAAACCAAACCAAGCGAGAATGACTGGCACCACCAGCACGACCGTGCCGAACACGTGTTTTGGAACGTGCGCCGGGGCCGCTTCTGCCGTCGTTAAAGAAAATTAAAAAATATATATAAAAAGAACGGACGCTATTGACGCAGCGCGCCCGCCTTGACTCGTGCATCGCAAAAAACGCAGCCTGCAGGGCAGGAATGTCTGTCCTGACGACAGCGTTGTTTACAAGCGGCCTTTGGGAAACCCGGCCCGGATGGCTAAGGCTGCGCTGACGTAGAACTCGGGCCGCGACCCGTCCAAAATACTCGACGAGGGCCGCGGACTGCGTTGACAAAGTGCCAGGTGGGCGCAAGGCCCATGGGCTTCTTCGTGAACGAAGCGCAATCGCAGGCCGGGTTGCGACACGGTGGGGGAACTGCCACGGCTGAGCAACGACGCTGTGAAGTAACGCAGCGGGGCAGCCGCTGCGCGTGCAGACGAGCATTGAGGCCCTTGTCTCCGCCTGGCGCTGTCTGCATGATAACGCGCACGGCAACACACGCCTCCCCAGACAAGCCGGCGTCGCCGCGCTACCCGCGAAGTTGGCCTAAGCCAAAAAGAAAAAGAAAACCGAATTAATTATGAAGGAAGCGGGGCTGCTTGACGACGCGGGTGCAATCGGCGCGGGGCGTCGGTAATATATAACGTTACTCATCACGTGCATATGACTGGGAGCCGCGGGTAAAACGGCATCACGAGTGACGCGCTATACTCTCGGGCCTCGAGTACAGGCGGCGGGTGCACGCAACAGTGAAGTATATACAAGTCTTATGACGAGCAGTGCGCCAAATTATACGCGCGCTGCCACGTGCGTGTTACTGACCGATTTTTCGTGTCTCGAGAGCGCGGCGAAAGCGGTCCAGTATAATACAGCCTTCCGACGTAGCTGTAGGGACCCGGACCCGTATTCAGTATGGTATCTCTTTATACGCAAGAGCGTTTCCTTATTGCACGTTGTGCAGCCTGCAGCGTTTGCTGCAGCGATAAAGAGCGAACCGCCGCGAGGAGGACCAGTCATGCATGACGGCATGTTCCATGCAGTACGTATATAATGTTTTATGAACCAACCGGCCCTGCTTATTATTTTGCATATGTTTTGTAATACACGTTGCGATCATATAAAATGCGCGCACTTGGCAAAAAGCAGTGTATGCTCAAAGTGAAAACTGCAGCTATCACGTTGGGCGTGCACTGCACTCGTCTTAGTCTTCGATCGGCTCGTCTTTCTTTTGTTACGCTTCCGCGATTCTCGCTGAGCTGCTCCTTCTCCTTTCTGCTCTTCGCACTCATTGGACAAGACCACCTGCGACAGTTTACGGTCGTGTTCTTCATGGCCCTTGCTGCTGCTCGTTGCTATTCTATTAGCCTCATCGGACGCGAGACTTTGGCATGACTACGCTTTGTTTACAACCCGCATTAAATTGGGACAAAGACGTGCAGGCCAGTCCTGCGTATCCGCTCACCTCGGAGGCGCAGATAGACACGTCCAAATTACTGTTAAATCAAGACACATCCCGATTTCATCTAATAAAATTTCACCAGAAAAAAAAAAGAATAGTAATAAGCGTAGGTAAAACGCGTTTCGATGAATGTCGGCATGACGCATGTACTAGCACTTTCGCATGCTACAACGCGTATCCCTGATCTCCTGTGACAATTATATCATAGAAGGAAGGCAATTTTTGAGGGCTCACTTTTTTGTTTGACACAACCTTAATGAAAACCAGCAGATAATGAAGCCAAGGAGGGTCAAGGAAGCCAGCAGATAATGAAGCCATAGAATTATACACAACGCGCGTTCCGCGATGACTGAACAGCGTTACCTGTATATCGTCAGGGTCAATTGTCCAAATGACAAGATGTCACCCAAAGTGGTTTAATTGCATATACAGGACAAACGAGAACGAAACGATGCACAGCTTTTACCTTATTTCGTCTTTAATTGTGCTGGATATGTATCATTGCTTTTTTTTCCCTTTCTTTTTTACAGTACAGTTCGTACACGGAACTGGGGTCCCCTTGATTGATTTGGTACAGTATATTTTAAGAAAAAAAAAGCTACAAATGTTTGGCACGATAATAATTGCCGGCAACTGCCCCGCGTCGTATATGCTTTACGATCCCACAAGTGACGTTTTCGGTACCCTCCACCTGAAACGACCCATCAGCCATTCTGTTGCAAAATGGCCTTTCCGTAAAACACACAAGCAGATAGACACTGTAACGCGTCAATTAAAAAGAAAAAAAAAACCAGGGTCACGTTTTCTTGTCACGCTCGAAACAAGGGGAGCATAGAACTTGGAAAATTTGGAATGGTGGATTGAAAAAAAAAGGCTCTGCTAATTATTCCCTCGGGTTTTACATGCCAAAGCCATGAATTGATTATGACACACGCCATAGTTTCGGACTCCGGATTCTTTTCGACCAACCGGGCTTCTTTTTGCGTGCACTAAATCTAAGCACGCGAGTGTTCTTTGCATTTCGCCTCCATCGAAATATGGCTGCCGTGACCAGGAATCGAAAAATTTTTTAGCGCTGCAAAGCTGAGGACAAAAAAACATGGACAACACAGACGAACCCGCGTCCTCGTGCTTAGCAGCGCTACATCTTACCTACTAAGCTATACCACGGCGGTTTGTCTTTGTTCATTTCTTTCAAATAGCTGCGAATGAACACAGAAGAGTACAAGACTCTCCAACTCAACCTCGTGATTGTTGCGTGCAGTTCTTTCAGCTGTGAATGCGGAGTCTTTGCATGCGAAGTAAATAGTTCATTCCAAGCTTAGATAGACGTATAAGCGTGAGGATCGATGGAGGCGAAAATGCTTGAGGTCCGTGTGCTTAGATTTAGGTGCACGTTAAAGAACCCCAGGTGGCCGAAATTTCCGGAGACCTCTACTACGGCGTCTCTCATAATCATGTCGTGGTTTTGGGACGTTGAACCCCAACAATTATTATTAGTAGTAAGCGAGAGGAAGTTATTATAGAATTGACGTTACGGTAACGCAGGCGTGCAAAAGACGTGACACGAAATTTGACCTTGTCATATCTTGCATCCGTATTTTGACCGCGTTCCTTTCCATGTAACACGCCCCGCCACGGTGGTCTTGTGGTTATGGCGCTCGACTGCCGACCCAAAGGTCGCGGGATCGAATCCCGGCCGCGGCGGCTGCATTTTCGATGGAGGCGAAAACGTTTGAGGCTGGTGTACTTAGATTTAGCTGCACGTTAAAGAACCCCAGGTGGTCGAAATTTCCGGAGCCCTCCACTACGGCGTCTTTCATAATCATATCGTGGTTTTGGGACGTTAAACCCCAGATATTATTATTATTATTATTTCCATGTAACACGTCTTCATACATCGCTTGTAGGGGGACAACGGTTGGTCGTTGCCTCAAGTAAGAGTACTGAAGTGTTTATCACGGGCACTGATCAGAGGTGCTAAAAGGCTGACACGCGCTCTTATATACACCGTGTAACATATAGGTTGGTGCACGAGAGGGGTCATTACTTGAAGCGAAACTTTTGGGATGAAATACAACGTCTTTTACAAATAGCTTTGTAACCATGTCCAAACTGAGGCTAAAAAAAATTGATGGAAATCACCTCCACTGCCAAGAACAAGCCCGTTGCTACCATGCAGCTAAACCTAGGGTTCTACTCTGTTGACATAGCGCAGGAAGACAAGGGGTTGGGCGTAATATTTTCTAATAATTTGCTGTGGAATTCGAAAATTGACATTGTTATCGAAAAGTTGTCCTCAGCGGTTGGCGTGACAAGATGTCGCCACATGTTACCTTCTCGAATCCTCTTCCAAGTTTATCATTCACTTTTTCTATCGCTCTTTAACTACTATTTATTAATTATTATGGGGCACACCAACAAAAAAAGAACAATATAGGTAGGCTCTTGCTCTTAGAAAAGAAGGCCATTTGCTGCGCGAGTCATGTCGACTGTTTACATCCAACAAAAGAATTATTTCAGAAAAACGGGATCGAGCACTCGTACGAATACCGCCCCTCGTACCATATATATTTTGCAGAAAGAAAAAAATCTGAATTTTTAAAGAGCGCATGCAGTCTTCTATAGAGCGTTCCATTACTTGGCTGACAAAAGAACGTGAGAAGTGGTTGGTGACGGGACTTGGAACCAATTACCTTTTGCAGTCTGCAACCCACAATGTACCAGTGCTATTAAAAAAAAAAACATGGCGATTTTTTTAAATAGAGATGCTGGGCGTTAACGAGGGTGACTGCGCAATATATGTTCGTTTTTAATTAATTTATTGATTCATTGTATTTGTCTGTTGCATATGGTCGCTATGTATCATTGTCATGTATACGAATAAATGTTCATACGAATAAATGCATTGCATTTATTCGTATGTCTTAACATGCGTTGTGTTTATATTAATGTATAGCTTATATTATCGGTATTTATCCATGTGACTGTGCATGCATTACGAATTCATGCTGTTAACACTTTGTCACTATACTGAAGGTTAATGACCTCCCTGGCATTTATATGCTTGCAGCTTTCTTGCCAAGAGAGCCTCAAACAAAACGTTGTGTGTTGTGAATAAAATTGGAACAATAGCGAAAACATGATAGGCGAGCTTTTCAACTTAGCATGCAACTTCTTCGGCTCTGTCCAACTGCGTCTGATAACGGCTGGTACAGTCAAGTTTCGGCTGTGTTGAATATAGTCACGTTCAACTTTACGCTGCGCGAAGCGCTCACTCCAGGGCAGGCGCAGTGTCGTAACATTAAAGTATTCCGCGAACTGTTTGCCACAGCCACAGGCAACGTTTCTCAGTTCGTCGTTTCCACGAAGCAGCCGGTAATCCCCATGGTAGCACTGTGCCGCGACACTGTTAGACATAATTTACTGCAGATTTCGAGAAAGTGCAATCGTATGCGACGAGCGGACGCAATACTTACCGTCAAGAATGTCCAGACAAGTGCCGTACACAGAGGTCTCGCTTATGCACAAGGTTCATTTTGGCTCATGCAAGGTGTACACTCGCTTGCACAAGCGCCAGCGAGCCCATCAAAATCTTGGCATTACCTTCATTTAGAGCGTATGGCCTAAGTTCTCCCACCGCTTCGCAGAAAAGGAGCTGCAAGTGGACCAAATGGCACAAACGGGTCGCCCACGCTACACAAGCTTTACATACACAAAGCAACCTCATTTTGTGCTCATGTTAAAGAGACAAGGCGTGCAAGACACCACAAACGCAGTTTGTGTTGTCCTGACTTCTCTTTTGTGTCCGTGTTTGCACGCCCTCGCTCTAACATGAATACTTACCAACTAGCTCAGCTCTCTGTTATTCTAAACTCATGTTGTGCACTCAATGAGGAGATTTCTTTTTTAAAGTTTTTGAGAGTTCAGTTTACGGGTTGGAAAGATGACTTGATATTTTTGCCTCTAGACCTTCGGTAGGCAGGGGAAAAAAATCTGAAATTGAAATGTCACGTCGAAAGAAAGGCAGAATAGGTGATCGGCAAAAAAGCGAGGGATTGTGGGATGCGTCGTCTGCTGCCGGTTTCCGGTTCGAGGCAAGCAGACGGCGAACCGCTCCGCCGTAGGCCTCTGATTGTTCGGCACGCGGCATTATCGCCTTGCAAAACCATGGTCGGCTGTTCAGCCATCGGCTGCTCCAACTCGAGCGTAGGCAAACGTAAATAGCAAGCTTACGCATGCATTTTTTGCGCATATTATACCGAAAACTGAATTCTTGCGCAGGCACACCTATAGCACAGACGTCGATCTGTTTTTTTTTCCTAGCATGTAATTTTTTCGCGTTTATTTTTCGTTGTTGTTCACGCCCGGGTTTCTATATTTCTTTTCTTTCTTGGCTTGGTCTGTTTCCTTTGCGTGTGTATATATATATATATATATATATATATATATATATATATATATATATATATATATATATATATATATATATATATATATATATATATATATATATATATATATATGAAGGAAAGAACTGTTCATTTCAAAGGCTCGTTTTCTTTGTTATACACAAGATTATTGAGAACTAACAGACAATAATGCCAAGGAAAGTATAGGGGATGTTTTTAGTAGTAAATGTAAGGTAAATGTGAAGAAAGAAAAGTGGACGAAAAGATAGCTTGCCGCGGGCAGGGACCGAACCTGCGACCTTCGAATAACGCGTCCGATGCTAACTGTGCTACCGCGGCGGCGATCCCCCCGTCCACTTTATAAATGTACATATTACCCTATAAAGTGGACGGGGGGATGGCCGCCGCGGTAGCTCAGTTGGTAGAGCATCGAACGCATTATTCGAAGGTCGCAGGTTCGGTCCCTGCCCGCGGCAAGATATCTTTTCGTCCACTTTTCTTTCTTCACATTTACCTTACATTTACTACTAAAAACATCCCCTATACTTTCCTTGGCATTATTGTCTGTTAGTTCTCATTAATCTTGTATATATATATATATATATATATATATATATATATATATATATATATATATACATGTGTGTGTGTGCGCGCTTTTGGAATAAATTTTAGTTGGAAGAATGCGCTGCGTCCTTGTCCTCTCGCTGGTCTTTTGTCGAGTGTTTGCGCTCAATACCTTTATGAATTGCATGTTTCAACTTGCTCAACCAGCAACGTTGTTAAGATCTTTAAAATGATCCTTCTCACGTGCAGCAACGTATTATGCAATAAAAACTGTTCTCTGTATCGACTGATCTGCTAGCAAAACAGTTACAGTACCCGCGAGCAGCAGAAAGGCATTGCATATCGTTTGTGTGCAGCAAAAATATCCTTACCTTTCATGGCTTGCGGGGCTTGTCATCATCGCACACTCTAAGAAAAAAGAGTCAAAAGAGGGTCATGGAACCGTGACTCTCTTCGGCTGTCCATCTGACCCCTTTTGGAAGGTACAGGCAGAGAAAACAAGTTAGCATTTTGAAAGGAGTCACTGGACCCTCCTGAAGCGCGTTTCGATTGGCTTCGGTACACGGAAGAGCCGCCGCCCTTTGGTGCCGTTGTGGCGCCTTGCTCGCTGACGCAGACAGGCTTGGCGCCGGGGTGGCGCGCCGCTCTCCTCTCTCAGTCGTCTCAGCAGTCTCAGTCTCTGTCTCATCGTCTATTGGAATGCATTGTGTGGTTGCGTTGGTTGCGCGTCTTCGGTAGTGTTGACGACGGCTCCGTGCACGAAGTGATGTTTGGAGGGCGGAATATTCATGGAGCTGCGGACACCGACAACGGGCGCCAGTTAACGGTGAGTGTACTGCTTTCGTAGGTACTAATTATACAGCTTTAGCTGGGCGTCCACAGCAGCCTTACTGAAGTTATCGCCAGCCATTTCCAACAGCAGCCTTCGTCCGCGGGGCTGTTGCGGATGCCCAACTAAAGCTGTCAGTTAACGAGTTACCACCGTTATGCGCGTTGCTGTACAGGCTCCCGTAAAGTGAGCGATGCAAACAATTATCGAGGGTCATTTCTTGCTGATCGCACGTTGTGTCTGCACTACTGAAGGTGCAAGATGTCGTTTTGAGATGCACTTTAGTCTACTTCATAATAACATTTCCATCGACCTTGAATATGCAGCGTGCTTCCGCGCGTAGGAACGTGAAAAAAAAAAAAAAAGCCTGTGTACAGAACGCTCAGACGCACTATATATAATGGTTTTTGTTGGCTTAAAGACGGTAGTTTGAGGTGCAGATATAGTACGGTGGCTTCCACAACGTACGCGGTAGTCATTCAAGTTGGACACGCCTCGCCGGTAAGTTGAAATAGCTTGAGAATTTCGACGGCGCGCGTTGTTGCGGCCGCCGCCGTGCACTATTTTCCCTCGTTTCTGTTTGCTGTTTTCGTGGTTTGCATACACTGCGATGACGTTGGGCGTTATAACAGAATCGAGTGAGTGTACGTGATTGTGTAAGTTATGTGCGCTAATTCTAGCATATGACATGTCTGATCTCGACGTAGACGGCGTACGCACGCGCTGGGTGTCGATCGGGCCCTCGTACTCGCATCTGTTTATCTGAGTATTTAAGGATGGGTTACGTTTGTAAAACATGCGGTCAATACCCGCTCACGGCATGCCCCTGACTGCCGGAGGATGTGCTTTGTTGTTTTGTTGTTAGCCTTTATTATGTCTGTGTGAACCACTTATTGTGTAGGTTTTGCAAACCTTTGCTGCAATTTCATTTTCTCATCATAATATCACGTTCTGCTTTTCAGATACCGTTTTTCACGGTGCTCACGCTGGACAGGAGCGACAACCTAGCAAGCCTAGCATAGACCTAGCATAGACCTAGACGACAACCTAGCATAGACCAGGAGACTGAGAGACTGAGACTGCTGAGACGACTGAGAGAGGAGAGCGGCGCGCCACCCCGGCGCCAACCCCGTCTACGTTGCCGAGCAAGGCGCCACAACGGCGCCAAAGGGCGAGCGTGCGATATGTATGGCGTATACGGCGGCTCTTCCGTATACCGAAGCCAATCGAAACGCGCTTCAGGAGGGTCCAGTGACTCCTTCCCAAATGCGAACTCTTTTTCTCTGCCTGTACCTTCCAAAAGGGGTCAGATGGACACCCGAAGAGAGTCACGGTTCCATGACCCTCTTTTGACTCTCTTTTTTCTTAGAGTGTAGTTGTCCACCGCTGCCACCGCCGGTGTCCGTAACCACTATCGCGCGAAATAAGAAAAAAAGATCCAGGATGGAACGAGGTTCGAACCTGGGCCCTCTGCGTTGGAGCCCAGCATTCTACCTCAGAGCCATGCCGGTGCTTGAAACCGCTTTGCAAAAAGGCCCTATACAGCTGCATGTAGGGAAGGAACCACATTAACATATGAAATATAGTGTGGTAGAAGAGTAAAATAACAATCAGGCGTCACACAATGCGAATTGCGCAACGAGTGGGTTGTTGAATGCTTCCAACCCATTACAAAGGGCTCTGCCATAATTCTTCATCGTCATCAGCCACAGCATCAACCAAGTGCACATAATGCCTTACAGATGTTTAGCAGGTACCACGGTTCTCCGCAGAATGACGAAAAATTGCATAGTGGCTGCTTCCCTACTTCACAAAAATTATGATGATTTATAGCGTAGTGAGTTCCTCGCAAGTGCACTTCTATTGGTTGCCAAGGAAGCCCATAAGGCTTCCATGATCCATTTCCTCAGGGTCTAAATAAAGTTAATTCCCTCTCTATCTCTCGTTCTCACGTTAACTTATGTTATAAAGCGTGGTGGGAGAGTTAAATAATGACTGGGCGTCACACAATGCGAATTATGTAACTAGTAGGTCGTTTAAAGCTTCCAACCCATTAAAAAGGGTTCAGCCATAATTCTTCATCATCATCAACCGTCGCATCAACAAAGTGCACATAATGCCTTACAGATGGTACCTCGCTTCTCCGCAGAATGACGAATATAATGTCTTAGTGGGTGCTTCCCAAGTTCACAAAAATTATGATTTGTGGCGTTGTGGGTACGTTGCTAGTGTACTTGTATTAGTGGCCACCGCAGAGTTTATAACGGGCTCTAATAACGCTCTTTTAGCTTTCGCTGTGACTGTGCTGCGCTTTCCGCGCAGGCCTGGCATTTTCTTTTTCTTTTTTTTTTGTCAGAGCAATTGGTGGCATGCTTACGCACATTTCCCCCATCTTCTCAAGCATGCCGTCAATTGCTCTGACAAAAGAAGAATTTGATTTTGTGACTTTCTAAGAGACTCTTAGTGGCTTCGGACTTCTGCGCATTGATGCGGCCAGATTACGCTATAAGCAACGACGGTATCGCAACAGTAAATTTGTTGGAAGTAGCGCCTGTGTGTGTGTACGTGTGCCTTTTTTCGTCCGCGTTTTACAAGCGCTTGCAGCTCTCTTCGAAATGGATTACCAACATGTCTAAACTGCCGCATTGGTGCACGTTGCTTCCCTCTGGTGTGAACCGGCTAATCATTAATGGGCTCTTACGTGCCAAAAGCACGATATGACTGTATGACTCCCGATTAATGTCGACCACATGGGGTTCTTTAACGTACACCTAAATCTAAATAAACGGGTGTTCTTGAATTTCTGACCTGCCAAAACGCGGCCGCCGTGGCCGGGAATCGAACCCGCTTCATCGAGCTTAGCAAGGTTTCGCAATGACTACAAATCTCAAACACTGCAATACAATCTGCCAACGATTATAAATAAAAAACAGTCACGTAAACAGAATCTCATTAAAAGAACTGCGATCCTTTTTTGTAAACATAAGCTAACTTTTTGGCGTAGTATAATGTGTTTTTTTTTCTAAGATTTATTCCCTGTCAGTTTGTACATCCATAATTTATGAAATAAATTATATAACGAAAAACATATACCAAGAAACTTAATGTTTGTATAACTGCATTACTGACTTCTGATGTTCTATGACGCAAGTGACGCACAAAGAAACAAAAAAAACTTGGAGGACGCTTGAGCTTCGCCTTCAAGAGTATAACGCGATAGCGTAATCGGGCCCTGTTCACATCGCCTTCTCAATCGCTAGCCCGGCTTCTCTTCTCGGTAGGCACCTAAACCGTGCCGTAAGTAAAGGAACGTCTGTGCGCCTGTAAATCGGCCATTTCAAACTATCCTGGAATGCCTACTGCAAGTAGAGCTGTGAAGTGCCCACTACGACATAATTCTGCCTTTTTGCGAATTGGCAAAGTATACCCACTTCGGGTCCTTAAGGCAACATGCGCACCTGTGCAGCTGCACACGTTGTTGATTATCATGGTAATTAATTATACCTGTGTGCTTTGTAATTGATGGGTCATTAAACCAAACACTCGTTGCGCAATTCACATGTTCCGACGCCTGGTGGGATTCTACGCTTCTGCCACGAAATAATACACGTGTTAATGACACTCCTAGCACTACATAACGTTCATAACGTGTTTTTTCCCGAAGTAATTTCGAGCGCGGACGTGGCTCTGTGGTAGAACACCTGCTTGCCACGCAGAAGTCCTGAGTTGTATTCCCACTCGAACTGACTAGTTTTTTATTATTTCTTCATTTGCATCTATCTCGAACTTCCGCTCACTGACAACGCTGATTTTTCGCTCGAAACCAACCACGACGCCGACCCCGGAATTTCTGCGAAACAAGCTCTTTAAAGGGAGACTAAAGAGCAAAACGATTTTCTCGCATTAGTAAAGTAGTCTTTCACGATACCAAAAACACCACGCTTTCTGCGCGAAGACGCTTAATAAACGAGAAAACGCGCAAAAGAAAATACAGGTGGCGACGCCACCTTGGAATTCCCGCACCATTTGCCGTGACGTCACATATCTTTGACGGCGCCTGCTTGGGCCTACGTAGTTCCTAATCGGTTAAATCGAAGTACATTGTCCTCTGAGGGGGCAAGAGACTTGACGTAACGAGTTTGTGGAAATTTCGTCGAGCCAGTGGCGCCAAAATACGTTAAATGCTCTTTGCAGTCTTTTACGTCACGAATTACAAAGTTCGGCGCGAAATTTAAAAATGAAACTTTGAACCTGGTTTTCTGCTCTAATAATAAACCTATGGTGGGGAAATAAACTGCACAAGAGTTCTCCGAACACACTTCATCAATCTAAACCAATTCATTGTTTCTCTTTAGTGTCCCTTTAACGCTATCGTGTTACAACATCTGCACATTGTGACGTGGTCGTGACGTCGACGAAGGCAGCAGTGAACACGTCCGAGATGAAACTCTTTATTTGGCCGAACTTGTGGCCGAGAAACTTAAAGTCAAACTACAGCAATACACTGATAGCGGCGAACAGAACGTCGACCGTCGATCAACTGACAAGCGGTCACGCGCGTCGGCTTTTATACAGGCGCTATCGAACTTTCCAGCAATATCGCTGGTGGCGGCGTAATCTCTAGACAAAGCTGGAACATTCGCGTGCGGGGCGCAATCTTAACAAACCGATCTACTACAATCGCGACGCTTCTAGAACACTACTTCGCGTACAGCGTCGAGCGTTGATAACCGTCCCTGCCGGTCAAACCCGAATACATCAAAACAAGACAAGAAGTGGGCGTGGCATTGCCCCCCTCTGAAAAAGCATCGTCCCGATGCTTGTGAAAGAACATAGAAGAGAAAAAAACAAGTACATACACAAATAAAATACAATAACAAAGGAAAAAATAGAGTCCCCAGGCTCGCTAACGCGCAGAAAACGGCTTAAGGCGCACGACATGGACGACTAATTAGGTCGCGCACGGCGCCGCTGGAAGTTCGTAATGCCGTCAGGGACAACCTCATAGTCGAGTGCGCCGAGGCGTCGAAGTACGCTGTACGGTCCGAAGTATCGTCGAAGAAGCTTCTCACTAAGTCCTCGTCGGCGTATTGGCGTCCATACCCATACACGGTCACCGGGTTGGTATTCCATGTGGCGTCGGCGAAGGTTGTAGCGGCGGCTGTCAGTCGTCTGCTGGTTCTTGATCCGTAAGCGGGCGAGCTGTCGTGCTTCTTCGGCGCGCTGTAGGCAGGTGGTCACATCGATGTTTTCCTCGTCGGTCACGTTTGGTAGCATGGCGTCGAGCGTCGTTGCCGGGCTCCGTCCGTAGACCAACTTGTATGGCGTCATCTGCGCCGTTTCCTGTACGGCCGTGTTGTACGCGAAGGTCACGTACGGAAGGATGGCGTCCCACGTCTTGTGTTCGACGTCGACGTACATATGGCCAGCATGTCGGCGATTGTCTTATTTAGACGCTCGGTGAGGCCGTTGGTCTGTGGGTGGTACGCGGTGGTGCGGCGGTGACTTGTGTGGCTGTATTCCAAGATCGCCTGAGTCAGGTCAGCCGTGAACGCCGTACCTCTGTCGGTGATGAGAACCTCTGGGGCGCCGTATCGAAGGACGATGTTCTCAACGAAGAACTTGGCTACCTCAGCGGCACTGCCTTTGGGCAGGGCTTTTGTTTCGGCGTAGCGGGTGAGGTAGTCGGTAGCCACGACGATCCATTTATTTCCGCAAGTCGACGTGGGAACGGCCCCAGGAGGTCCATCCCGATCTGCTGGAATGGTCGCCGAGGAGGCTCGATCGGCTGAAGGAAGCCTGCTGGTCTTGTGGGCGGTGTATTCCGTCGCTGACAGTCTCGGCACGTCCTTACGTAGCGAGTGACGTCGGCGGCAAGGCGCGGCCAGTAGTACTTTTCTTGTACTCGTGCGAGCGTTCGGGAAAGTCCGAGGTGTCCAGCCGTTGGGCCGTCGTGCAGGGCATGCAAAATTTCTGGTCGCAGTCCCGAAGGTACAACGATAAGGTAGCTGGCTCGGGCCGGAGTGAAGTTCTTCTTTACGAGGACGTTGTTTTTCAAGGAAAATGATGCCAATCCTCGCCTGAATACTTTTGGGACAACGATGGTCCTGCCCTCCAGGTATTCCACTAGACCCTTCAGTTCCGGGTCGGCTCGCTGTCGTTTGGCGAAGTCTTCGGTACTTATGGCTCCCAAGAAGCTGTCATCATCCTGGTCGTCGGGCGTTGGTGGGTCGACGGGGGCACGAGACAAGCACTCGGCGTCGGAGTGTTTCCTTCCGGACTTGTACACGACAGTAATGTCGAATTCTTGAAGTCTTAGGCTCCACCGTGCGAGGCGACCTCAAGGGTCCTTCAAGTTAGCTAGCCAACACAAGGCGTGATGGTCGCTCACTACTTTGAAGGGCCTGCCGTAGAGATGATGATGATGATATATGTTGTTTAATGGCGCAAGGGCCATTGATGGCCAAAGAGCGCCAGGAAATGGTGTAGGATGGGAACAATGATGATGTTTAGTGGCTGTATAAGGGCCTAAGATTCTGCGCACTAAAGGTGCGTAAAACATATATGTATTAAAATCATGAAAGTGGAGTGAAGCGTGCATGGTGAAGATGAGTTCTAGGTTATCGTGACGCTAAAATATAGAAGTGTTGTATTAGCACGGATGCCTCGTCAGCGCCCTTGGTCCCAAGGGCCAGGAGGCAGGTGCTCTCTTTTGATGTAGCATCCGCAGCAGCAGCCTCCCTTAGGAGGCCGTGCTACCGATCACCTGCACAGATGACATGAAAAGTATGTACGTCCTTTAAAAATGCATTCAATGCATCATATTTAAAAAGAGGTTCTCTACCTATGAACATTGCTGGATGAAGGGGTATCTGTTGCTTGAACGCCAGTGGAAAGTGTTTTTTTCTGTAAGCGTCTAGCTCAGAGCATTCAAGGAGTATGTGATGTACGGTAAGTGGATGGCCACATCTGTCACAGCTGGGTGGGTCACCACCGGACAAAAGGTGTGTGTGTGTGCTGTGTGTGTGTCCTATTCTAAGCCGACAGAGAGTGACCTCTGTACGGCGTGTTTTTGATGTAGGTGGCCAGTTACCGTCGTATGGTTTGATCAGGTGTAACTTGTTATGCGTTTGTAGATCCCATAACTTCTGCCAGTGAGCCCTGAGCTTTTTCCGTATGTTTGGTTTTAGGTCCATCACGGGGACAGCAATTGAAGAGTTGGCAGCGCTTACGTTGGTTGACGTGGCCAGCTGGTCAGCCAACACATTTCCTTCAATGTCCCGGTGCCCTGGCACCCAGCACACGATGATATGTTGCTTGGAAGCGTACGCCGCGCAGAGTATTGAGTAGAGGGACATAATTACAGGATTTCTATGTTTTTTCTGACTTTTCAAAGCTTTCACGACACTCAAGGAGTCAGTGTATATAACTACCCTGGGTGTATTCAATTCTTTAATGCGTTTGACGGCTACGAATAACGCGTAAGCCTCGGCTGTGAAAATGCTTGTGCTAGTGGGTAGAACGCCGGCATCCGAGAAAGATGGGCCTACCGCTGCATATGACACGCCAGCATGGGACTTGGATGCATCAGTATAATATTCTGGGCAGTTATATTTATGTTGCAGCTCTAGGAAATACATCCGAATGTGTATAAGGGGGGCGTGCTTTGTGACAGCTACGAAGGATGTGTCACATTTTATAAGCTGCCACTGCCATGGCGGGAGCTGCATAGCGGGGGGAATGGGGTGATATTCAAGCAGTGGAAGATTTGTTTCTTCAGCTAGCTCTCTAACACGCAGTGAGAAAGGGCGTGCCATTGTGGGCCGATTGCGAAAAAGTTGAGAGCTGGACAGATCGTTGATGGTAGAATATGCAGGGTGCTCACTGTTCGCGTTCACTTTAAGAAAATACATGAAAGAAGAATACGTTCTCTGCAGATGGAGTGACCACTCGTCCGATTCTACATAAAGGCTCTCAACTGGGCTTGTTCTAAATGCGCCTGTGGACAGGCGGATGCCTAGATGATGAACTGGGTCCAACATTTTCAGAGCACTTGGCGTGGCAGAGTGATAGACTATCGCCCCATAGTCGAGGCGTGAGCGTACAAGGCTTTTATACAGATTCATGAGGCATTTTCTGTCGCTTCCCCACGTTGTGCGTGACAGCACCTTTAGGATATTCATTGTTTTCATGCATTTATTCTTAAGATGTTTGATGTGTGGTACAAAGGTTAACTTCGCATCCAAAATTATACCTAGGAACTTATGTTCTGTATTTACGGGCAGACGCTCACCCTTCATGACGATTTCAGGATCAGGGTGCAAGCCTCTTTTTCGTGAAAAAAGGACACAAGTGCTTTTCTGTGGGTTCAGTTTGAACCCGTTTTCATCAGCCCATTTGGACACCTTGTTAAGAGCAAGCTGAACCTGTCGCTCACAGATCCCAAGAGAACACGATTGAAAACCTATTTGAACATCGTCAACGTATGTTGAATAAAACATATTACGTGGGATGTACAAACGGAGAGAATTCATTTTTATAATAAAGAGCGTACAGCTGAGCACCCCGCCCTGTGGCACTCCGGTTTCCTGTATAAATGTTCGGGACAAAACACTACCCACTCGAACACGGAATGTGCGATCGGATAGATAGCTTTCAATGGCATTGAACATGTTACCGCGTATACCTATATGTGAAAGGTCTCTCAGTATCCCAAACCTCCACGTCGTATCGTAGGCCTTCTCCATGTCGAGGAATACAGATAGGAAAAATTGATTATGAACAAAAGCTTCACGTATGCGTGCCTCGATACGTATGAGATGATCGGTGGTGGATCGGCCTTCTCTAAACCCGCACTGGTATGGGTCGAATAATTTGTTTGATTCAAGGAAGTGTAGTAAGCGGCAATTAATCATTTTTTCAAATACTTTGCAGAGGCAACTTGTTAACGCTATAGGTCTGTAACTTGATACAGCAGAGGGATCCTTTCCTTGCTTCAAAATTGGAATTATAACAGCCTCCTTCTAAGATGATGGGATCACACCCGAAAACCATATATAGTTGTAGAGCGTAAGGAGGGTCTTTTGTGTTTCAGAGGGTAGCTGCTTCAGCATCTCGTACATTATGCAGTCAGAACCTGGGGTAGATGTATTACAACAGTTCAGTGCCGTTTGCAGTTCTGCTAAGCAGAATGGTTCGTTGTACGCCTCATTTTTTGCAGATTTTCTTTCTAACTTTTGTTGTTCTATTCGTGCTTTGTACTTCTGGAAAGTTTCGGAGTAGTGTGAGGAGCTCGATATGTGTTCGAAATGTGTGCCAAGAAAATTAGCTTGATCCTCCAGGGTTTCCCCGAGGCTATTCACTAATGGCAGGGAATACGTTTGTTGGCCCTTAATTTTTTTCACTTTATTCCACACTTTTCCCTCATCTGTGTACGAGTTGATACTCGATATGAACTTTGTCCAGCTTTCTCGTCTAGCTTGTCGGCGCGTTCTCCTTGCCTGCGATTTGACCTGCTTGAAATGTTCTAGGTTTTCTACTGTTGGGGAATCGCGAAGCAACGCCCACGCTTTGTTCTGATTCATCCGTGCTTTCCTACATGCATCGTTCCACCATGGAACTCGCCGCTTAGAACCCCGGCCGCTTGTTTGGGCAATACATTTAGATGCGGCGTCAAGTATAAAAGCTGTAAAATACGTGACAGCGTCGTTTATGGTCAGAGCGGACAGCTCAGTCCATGTCATATGTGTAAGGGTTCGATACTGTTCCCAATCAGCTGAGTCGACCTTCCATTGAGGAACCTGCGGGGGTGGTTGATCTTTGTTCGCCGTACTCAGGATGATTGGGAAGTGGTCACTTCCATAAGGGTTCCTAAGAACGTTCCATTTAAAAATGGGTAAGAGGGACGGCGATGTAATGCTAAGATCTATGGAGGAGTATGAGTTGTTTCCGAGGCTAAAATACGTAGGCTCCTTCATATTTAAAAGACATAGACTAGACGAACAGAGGAGCTGTTCAATGAGACGTCCTCGAGCATCGCAGCGAGAATCGCCCCAGAGGACATTGTGTGCATTAAAATCACCTAGAATTAAAAAGGGCTTTGGAAGTTCATCTATTAATGTATCTAAATCGCGTCTGTGAAGCTGATGATGTGGTGGTATATACACGGAGCATATGGTGATGAGCTTATTAAAAAGTACAGCTCGAATAGCCACTGCCTCAAGGGCCGTTTGGAGCTTCAAATGCTGGCATGCTAGACTTCTATCAGCTATAATGGCCACACCGCCAGATGATACGACTGCATCCTCGCGGTCTTTTCGGAAAGTAATGTATTGGCGAAGGAAGTTGGTGTGTTTGGGGGTTAGGTGCGTTTCTTGCACACACAGCACTTTCGGGTTGAACTTATTCAGAAGTTCTTGGACGTCATCTAGATTTCTAAGCAGTCCTCTTACGTTCCATTGTATGATTTTGTCCATGATGGGGAAAAGAAAAAAGTGCTGTGTGTAAGGAGGTCTGGGATGGGCTCATTTTACAGGGCCTTTGTGAGGCCCTGTAATTGGTGTTTTCTCCTTTTTGGAGCGGTCGAGGGAAGCTCGACGCTCCTTCGGCGCTTCCTGCGCCGTTTGGCTTGAAGTGGTGTCCATAGCCTCTTGCGAGGCATTGGACGCCCGCTTCACAGAGCGAGCTGTGCGTCGCTGAGACTTCGCCTCGGTGGACGAAGTCGTCCCCACCGAGCTGGAGGTCGATGGGACCCCCTTGGCCTCGTGATTGCCCTGGATGCTACCAGAGCTTGTGGAGGCCACTGGTGTGGACAGGTTGGATGTGGGCAGGGCAGCGCTGGCTGCTCCCACCGTAGGGGCTAGTGGCGTTAGCCTCGGCACGCTAGGCGTGGACCGGGCAACTGCCAGGGGCCTTTGTGGTGCCGCCCCTCGATGCACCACTTCGGCGAAAGATGTTTTTAGAGCGAATGATGAGGAGATCCGTTGTCTTGCTTCCCTGAATGTAATATTTTCCTTGACTTTTATAGTTATTATTTCTTTTTCTTTCTTCCAGGCTGGGCATGCTCTGGAGTATGCGGGGTGACTACCTTCGCAGTTTGCACAGAGGACCTCGTCATGACTGCAGTCATCAGCACTGTGGCCGGTTGTGCCACACTTAGCACACGTCAGCTGCCCTCGGCAGCTCTGGGATGCATGGCCAAATCGCTGACATTTGAAACAGCGCCTCGGGTTTGGAATGAACGGTCGGACATTGAGTTTTACATAGCCAGTTTCAAGCGTCTCGGGTAAGGTGGTTGAGCTGAAGGTGACTATCAAGTGCTTTGTTGCTATTTCGTTGTTGTTGCGTCTGATTGTGATGCGCTGGACATGTGTTACACCTTGGTCCTTCCATCCATCAAGGAGCTCCTCTTCGTTCAATGTCATCAAGTCTTCGTCCGATACCACTCCCTTCACTGTATTCATGGTACGGTGTGCGCTCACAGAGACGGGGATGTTACCAAAGGCTACGAGGTGTGAGAGTTTATTGTACTGTTCCTTGTCTTTTAGTTCGAGAAGCAAATCTCCGCTTGCCATCTTTGTGGCCTTATAGCCGGTTCCAATGGTCTCTTTCAAGCACTTGGCCACAAGAAAGGGTGAGATTGTTCTAGCTTTTGTAGACGATTGTTCGCAGTGAACGACGTGGTATTTTGGGAAAGTTTCTCTGTTTTTGGGCCAAAGGAGTGAACTTGCATCGGTGCGTACCCGTTTCGGGGGACGATCGGTGGTTACAGAGGGGGTCGAGGATCCCATGGAAAAAGGTGGATTTTTCGGTAACGGCGCCTGCCACCCACCACGGAGCCCAACAAGGGGACGTGGCAGAACATGTGAACAAGTCTGCACAACGCCAGCAGTACGCGGTTACTATAACCCAATATGGTTTATCCTAGGTTGGATAGCCACACAAGGTTAACCCTTGCCGCCAAGAAGGTTGGAAGTAAGTAGAAGATAGGAGAGGACAGGAAAGGCTAAAAGGGAGAGAGAAAGACGAAGATGTGGGTAGAGAGATAGGAAAAGGCGACTGCCGATTTCCCCTAGGTGGGTCAGCCCAGGGGTGCCGTCTGCGTGAAGCCGGGGCCAAAGGGGTGTGTTGCCTCTGCCGGGGGGCCTTAAAGGTCCAAACACCCGGCGTCGGCTCAACCCCCAGGATCCCCTTTTCCCCGGACACGGCAAAGCCACGCACGGCTAGGCGTGGGAGGGGGTCAACACCCCCCCGTTAGCTCGGGTCCGTGGTGTCGCTACACACCAAACGCCTGCTTGTGCAGACGCCCCTGCGGGGGGCCTGCCGTAGAGGTAGAGGCGAAACTTTGACGTAGCCCAGATGATGGCGAGGCACTCCTTTTCTGTTGTGGAATAGTTCACCTCTGCTTTAGACAGCGACCGGCTAGCATAACTGATAACCCTTTTCAGTCCGCCCGTCCGCTGCACAAGGACGGCGCCGAGTCCTATGCTGCTTGCATCGGTGTGAATCTCCGTATCGGCGTATTCGTCGAAATGCGCAAGTATCGGAGGTGCCTGCAGGCGTCGTTTCAGTTCATGAAATGCGTCGACTTGCGCTGTTTGCCACCTGAATTCGACGTCGGTCTTCGTGAGCTGCGTTAGTGGCTCGGTGATCCGTGAAAAGTCTTTGACAAAGCGTCTGTAATAGGCGCACAAGCCGAGAAATCGGCGCACGGCCTTCTTGTCGGTGGGTGGCGGGAAAGCGGCGATGGCAGCTGTTTTCTGTGGGTCTGGGAGCACTCCAGTCTTGCTGATCACGTGACCCAAAAACAAGAGCTCCTCGTACGCGAAGCGGCACTTTTCTGGCTTCAGGGTGAGCCCGGAGTTCTTTATTGCTTGAAGTACGTATTGAAGTCGCTGGAGGTGTTCGTCGAAGTTCGAGGAATACACAACGACGTCGTCCAAGTAAACAAGGCAAGTCTGCCACTTCAAGCCAGCTAATACAGTATCCATGACTCGTTGGAAAGTCGCAGGTGCCGAGCAAAGACCGAAAGGCATGACCTTGAACTCGTACAGGCCGTCCGGTGTTATAAAGGCGGTCTTTTCTCGGTCTCTCTCGTCGACTTCAATTTGCCAGTAGCCGGTCTTGAGGTCCATCGACGAAAAGTAATTCGCGTTGTGGAGTCGATCCAGGGTGTCGTCTATCCGTGGGAGAGGGTACACGTCCTTCTTTGTGGTTTTGTTCAGGCGACGATAATCGACACAGAAACGTAGGGTCCCATCCTTCTTCACTAACACCACGGGAGACGCCCACGGGCTGTTGGACGGCTGGATGATGTCGTCGCGTAGCATTTCATCGACTTGTTTCTTAACGGCCTCCCGTTCCCGCGTCGAAACCCGGTAGGACTCTGAGGTCGAGCATTTTCTTCTGTTATGACGCGGTGCTTAGCAAGGGGCGTTTGTCGGACCCGCGGTGACGACGAGAAACAGTCCCTGTATTCCTGCAGAAGGCGTCGAAGCTGTTGCTGTTGGCGAGCGGGAAGACTTGGGTTTACGTCGAAGGGTGGCTCAGGGATCGTCGTCGTAGCTTCGTCAGAATCTGAAAATGCAAACGCATCGCTGACGTCCAAGATTTCTTCGATGTATGCAATCGTCGTGCCCCTGCTCAGGTGTCTGTATTCCTGGCTGAAGTTCGTTAGCATCACGCTTCCTTTTCCTTCATGCAACCGAGCAATGCCTCTTGCGACGCAAATGTCACGGTCTAGCAGCAAACGCTGATCGCTCTCGATGACACCTTCGATGTCTTCAGCTTTTTCGGTGCCGACGGAAATAATGACGCTGGAACGCGGCGGAATGGTCACCTGCTCTTCTATCACATTCAATGCATGGTTCCCTGGCGTCGCGCGGGGCGGGAGGGCGTTATCTGTGGTTAGTGTTATCGACTCGGACCTCAGGTCGATGACGGCGCCGTGTTCACTTAGGAAGTCCATTCCAAGTATTGCATCCCTGGAGCAGTTTTGTAGGATTGCAGAGCTCGCAGGATAAGTCCGGTTATTGATGGTGACTCTCGCCGTGCAGACACCAATCGGCGTTATCAGATGGCCTCCAGCGGTGCGGATTTCGGGGCCTTCCCAAGCGGTCCTAACTTTCTTCAACTTCGTGGCGAAGGGCCCACTGATGACGCAATAGTCGGCTCCAGTATCGACGAGAGCGGTGACGTTGTGGCCGTCGATGAGAACGTCGAGGTCGCTAGTTCGTCGTCTTGCGTTGCGGTTGGGTCTCGGCGTCGGGTCACGGCTGCGTCGGTTTGTTCCGCTGCTTCCATGTTGCGTCGTCGGGTCTTCTTCGGTCCGCAAGATCTCGTCGTCAGGGGTCTGTCTGGTTCGCGTCGTGTTCTGAAGGTTTCGTCGCGACGTCGTCGTCGTCGGCGGAGGATCTTCGGTAGTTCGTCGTACAGCAACCGCACCTCCGTCGGTTGCTGCCCTTAGTTTGCCGGATACGGGCTAGGCGACCAGCCCCGGTTTGGGCCAGTGTACGGCCGGCGGTGCGGTGACATGTAGCGGCCGGGCGACGGCGAGCGTGAAGGACGTCGTTCTTGCCACTGCGTTCCGGTTAGGTAGTCGTCGATGTCGCGAGGCCGTTCGCCTGGCTGCGGTCGCGGCGCGTTGATGGCGAATCCTCGTAGTCCCATCTGTCGGTACTGGCAGCGGCGGTACGTGTGGCCGGCCTCCCCGCAGTGGTACACTCTTAATCTTGTTCCACATAGGTTCCACTTAACACAGTGTTCGAGGTGAGTTAACCGTAACAGACATGGGTCTTATGTGGAACTGGGTTGATTCACGCGCTTTATCCGGAACATTAGCTGTTTTTTCTTTTATTTTTTGCTTACTTAAGTAGAACAGGTCATATTTAACCTAAAGCAACGATTCGTTCCAGTTACCGAATGGCGTGCTTTGCTACTTGTTCCACTTAAGACGCTGAGGCAACGTCGTATCTGGATCGTGTGTTCCATTCATATACTTAATGCGCATATGTGTAGACTTTTATCAAGGACGTGACGAGTCGGCCAGTGTGGTGTGCCCCGACACCGCATGCGCAATTCCTCATGTTACACCTAACGTATACTTCAGGCATAATCAGATATAATACGAATACGTATACGTGTGGTAAAGATCCCCACCCAAGCACTCAGCACAGATGGTTAACCAGCGAACCTTAAACGTGCGGCCCCGATGTTTATTACGGGGTTAATTCCGTCGACTCGTCAAAGCCTTTCTTCATTATTAGTTAGGTCTGCCCAGAAATTTTAATTGGCGTTTGACGCCCGTGTGTTCCCTTTTTCATATTCAGTGGACCAGTGGTGACTATAGCTTGCCCACTGTCTGTGGCACATAAACGTTAGCAGTTCTTGCGTACATATATACACAGGAAGGACTACTTTTGGTTTCACCTAGCCGTATTCAACTTCGCAGCAAAACTCATAAATTTAAGGGAAAAATCATCAATTAAGAACAATTGAATAGGCTAATAATTTGAGTGCTTGGCAGCATCTCCCATGCATAGCCATGCAGCTTATATTTCTGAGCGCTGAATTTTCCATTTCATGAAGGATACATCAGAATAGCAACACGCGGAGACGTTACTGCATTGCGAATGCATGCCACAGCGAACATCTATGTCCATGGATGCCAAATAGTTTACTAGCCAACGCGATGACTTATTTAAATTTTCACAATTTCATACTGCCTTTTCAGCTGCTAATGCTGATCGTATCTTACTTCATTAAGATTACAGTTTCCCGTTCTGTAGAATTGTGCAATAATGTGCGCTCACGCTCTATTTTTTTCTTCGAGATTATATCGAAGAAAAAATAGATTATCTACGCCTTTCGCCTTTTTAAGCTAGACGATTTGTACACATAAAATTAGTTTACAAAAAGAAAAAAAAATACCACCGTGGATTTGCCATCTTCGCCGACGTAAGTAAATTGTTATACCAGTTCTCACTTTTTTTCTCTTTCCTTCACATTATATAGAAGACAGAAGCGCTAAATACAAAAGCCAATAAGACACACAGTTTCCAGGTTAATGGGGTCATTAACTACACTTTTGATAAATGGCTTATGTCGTATCTGCCTCAAATGGTCCTTCGTGCATGTATTATACTCATTTTGAATGTTTAGCCGCGTGGCAATGCAAGCGAATAAAAATGAAAAAAAAACTGAATTAAACCATGATAGGGTAACCTGCCTTTCGCAATCGTGCCTTCTACAAAAAATGCAACGTGCGCGTCCGTACGAAGATTAAACTACATGCAGCGCACGCGCAAGCATAAGGTAGACGCCTCCATGCTGCGGATCACGTGCCGTCACCTTTGGAGAAGAGATGGATGACAGCGTTATATAAAAAATCCTCAGGAGAAACAGGCGACATCATTGTTCACAAAATTGTGTAGTATAAGCACCGAAGCAGCGCCCAAAACCACTAGCCACCGCCTTCGCGTCTAGCAGAATAACGTGGCGGGCTACGGCGGTTCCACTACGCTGCCTCGCCTGGAAGTCGTCCCCACCAGGCAGCGAGCGAATTGGAGCGCGAACTTGAGTTAACGCTCCCCGCCTCACTCACTGCAACTCGCGAAGTGCCAGCTCCGCCAAGACAGACGGAAGCAAGACTAACAAGACCTTGCTGTTCCATCTCACTTCCTTCGTTCACTCACTGACCTACTGTGCCTTTGTCAGACGCCCAAGAACACGCCAAGAACCCCTTCTCCGATTACGAAACCACTACAGTGCTGCAACAAAACAAAGCACACCAAGGGCTGGACTGACGCTGGAAAACAAACGACTGCAGCGCCGCCGTGTCTCTCTGCAGCGCATTTTGTGAGAAAAGAGCGCGCTATAGCCGACAAGCGTTTACTAGCGGAGCGTTGTGGAGGCTACGGAGTTACGATGGCAAATGCTTCGCTAGTTCCACTTACTGTGACACAGAACTATAGAAGCAATAGAAGCCAGCCCGAGCCTGCCGCCCCGCCGTTTTCTGTGCCGGTGAACGTGCGTGCTTCGTCGAAGATTTGATCACGCTTGTCTACATAGTTCCGGATATTCTTGGACCATCGTTCACAAGTTTTCTGTTTACGCTCCTGGCGCTTCATTCAGCGGTCACTTCAGGTGAGTGGTGAACGTTTATACTGCTTCTAAATTACTGACGAGTCGGGGAATAAATGGGGATCCTCGGCATGTTTTCCGCCATTCTGCCCGCTGGCTTTCAGCTCGTAATGTTTTGTGTGGCTTGAACTTTTCAACGACCGCAGCATGATGAAAGAAGTTTATGCGTGTTGTAGAAGGCTGCGTGAACACACAAACAATTGTAAATAGCGTATTTGTAGCCCCATGTAGCTCTTTTATGTGCAAAATCAGCTCAGAATTTGCGAACTATAGAATGCCATTGACGGCAGGGACAATGTTGCGGATAGGTGTGCGCAGCTGTGAACTCGGGTCAGTGAGAGGTTTGCTATATCAAACAGTTCTTGTAGGGGAGTTTCTATAAATGACATCGTTTGCTTTTATAATAGCGCTCGTAAGCGAGCTAGTAGAACTCGCGCTGGCCTTTCTTGCATTCCTGGCTGACCTCTGCAGTCTTCCTAGCGAAATGGTACGCATCGCGCTCAGAGACTTCATGACTACATTTTTTGGTATATGTCTGCTACAACGTAGTGCTCAGCATAGTGTTTGATGCGAGGTTCGACTTTTTTATTTGGCGCGGTATCGTTTGGTGCAACTGCTGGTGTAATCTCTTCGAAAAGCGCTAGAGCCTAGCGCGAACTTATCTGAGAACAATCACACCGAAAATCATTTTTGCAGCACTACTTCCCTGACAACCAAGATGCGTTTTTAAAGAATTCAGCTTTCTTATGTGAGCATGTTATGGCCCACTACAGCTAACGTAATAACGAACTTGCTGTGGCGGTACCGACTAGAGCAGGGGTCGGCGAACGTTTGACGCGAAGGGCCGAGTTGCACGAAGCCGACACGCCGGGGCCGGACGGCATGTCTAAGACGGGGAGGGGGAGGGAGGGGGGTGCCAAAAAAATGATGAATTTAGAATAATGTACGAAACTGAAGTAAAAATCATGTCACGAGGTTGCAGTTTACAAACATACGCTAACAGCAAAAACCTCATTTGAGGCAAATACCATGTCGACCTCCATAAAAGATGCGACGATTGAGGAGAGGGGGGGTCCTCGCGTCGAGTTGGGGGGTCGTCGCGTCGTACCGGGGGCCGCATCATACTGTCCCGTCTAGACCTTTGTTCACGCAGGCTTGCCAGTTTCTTCACAAGATTCTGTTGGCCGATCAGTGCAAAAAATAATCTGCGACAATGTTGTTCTTAAAGCGAACGACATCATGATGACTGAGGCAGCTTCTGGAGATGCAGGGTTTTTGAAAATAGTCAATATTGTTCAGTTTTTGAAGCAGGTATTCTTTGTTTGCCATGTTATGGTCATGGAATTTTTTTTACTCAAATTTGAACTGTTTTGTTTTGAGGGATACAAGCCATGAAACAGTCACATCTAAAAAAAAACGTTTTTACTGCTTTGGCCTGTGTATGTATACAAGCATGGTTGCATTTTTTATTGTTTCTCTCACTGTTATGCTTTCTTGCCGTAACAATTGTCCTACAATTTCTTAACGAGCATTGTACTTGGCTACTGTTAGGCTCTTTCATTAACGGTTGCATCTGGCAGGTATTCATTATTTTGTTGATTGGATTTACGTAAGTTCCGTGCACAAAAAGTGTGTTTCGTTATTAATAATTTGAGAAAGTCTTTCATCATACTCTTAGCTGTGCTTAACTTTCTTAGTTTAAGTCAACCATTTGGAGCCTAAGTAAAACTCAAGAGGGTCTTGAGGCGAGCTCGTTGGTACGGATCCATTAGAATGCAGCGCTTAATGAACACAAACACTTAGAACGAAAACGAGGACGGGCGCTGACTGCCAACAGTTGGTTTATTGTGCGTTCACATATATAAAGAGGGCGAGAAAAAGAAGGGAGGGGGAGCATGGAAGGAAGAGGAGTTATGCGCATGGGTGTGACTGTGACATTATACCAAGCTGCTTCTGATTACTGGCTGAGATATCTGAATTCCTTGTCTGTAAGTGTGAGCGAAGGGGCACTGACACAAGCCGCGCCATTGCACATCATGGTGTGCGTTTCAAAAATTTCACGTGCCAGATTGTCCTTGTATCGGCGCAACACTTTAGCTTTTTCCAGGAGCGGAGTGCACCCACAGTCTGCGCAATGGATTGCTAAATTGCTACCATGCTTGTTCTTGACGTTGTTCGCGTGCTCTCGCAGACGATCATTGAGACAACGTCCCGACTGGTCGATGTACGATCTGCCACAGGTCGTGGGAATCTCGTACACGATCTCTTTTTTGCACTGTACATAGGGCGGAGCGTGATTCTTCCCGCAGGATTGGGAGTCAGGGGGATTTCCGTTGACGCGTTTTCACAAAGATGAAAGTTTATTCGGGGCTGAAAACACTACACTCACACCTGTTCTTCCAGCCGCTTTTTTGACTCGATGCGAGACTGCATGAACATAGGCAGGGGCGTAGGCAGAAATTTTTTTCTGGGGGGGGGGGGGGGGGGCACCTCCTTGATTTGTAGTGGGGGCCGGGCAGGCAGATGTGGTCAAGTGTCATTTTGGGCTCAGTATGCAATAGCAAAAAAAAAATTTGGGGGGGGGGGGCACGGGCCATGTGCCCCCCCCCCCTCGCTACGCCACTGAACATAGGGTAGGACAACTGATTTCGATCTGTCGAGTTGAGGCCGTTCTTTTTCTTTTGGGCACCTGATGTCTCGGACCAAGACTTCAATGAAGGTTGAGAGGAGGGGTTCCGGGAATCCACTATCCTTGAGGCGCTTAAGCTGGTCATTGACGCTGTGGTGTATCTTGTGTAGGCAGCTGCGGGAGAGGGCGTTCTTCATTGCTCCGAGTGCAACAGCGCGCTTAACTGTCCTTGAGTGTGCCGGCGAAAAGGGGAGAAGTTGCTTCTTGGACCGGGGAGCGTAGGCCCAGCAGATGTGTTTGCGTCCCAGGTGGAGTTCGAGATCTAAAAAGCGTATGTGTATGTGTTCATCACTTGGAAGTTCTTTTGTGAAGGTTAAGCCATGAAACGTTGTCTCGAAGGCACTGAAATTCGTTCCACTTCGGCTGGGGCATCTTCTAGCTTGGCAGGGAATAGCACCAGGAAATCATCCACGTATCGGAAAATCTTGATAGAGCCTTTGGAGGCCAGTTGATCCTGGAGTTTTCTGTCGTAGTGCGCCAGAAGTAGGTCACTCAAAATAGGGGCTATTCGAGAGCCAATGCAGACCCCATATTTTTGTACTAGCAATCGGCCGTTATGCATAACCACCGTTGATCGAAGGTATAGGTTCAGCAATTCCAGAAAATTTGGTACGTTAGTCCCAATGGCGTTTTGGAAACGCACAACTCCTACCTCGTCTGTGCCATCTTGAACGACAGATACTAGAGCATCTTGAGGTAGGCTGTAGTACAGATCTTTTATATAAACAGAAAATGGGTATGTTTCAGTGGCACAGGAGTTCTTCAGGTATTCGCACACCGTGGACGAGTTGCTTACCAGGAATGGATCGCTTACTTCCAAAAATGACAGACTTCTTTGCAGATAGGTGCCTAAACAACGCTGCCACGTTCCGGCTTCGGACACTATCACCCTGAAAGGATTGCCTTGTTTATGTGTCTTTGCTGTAAAGAAGGCAGACAGGCTAAGCTCTTTTGTGAGCTTGATAGAAGCTGCCAGCTTCGAGAGACCAGCCTTTTCACACATTTCAAAGGCTAACTTCTTGGCTTTTGCTGGGCGAAACGCTTCCGATATTTTGAAGTTGTCACGGAAGGCATTATATATATATATATATATATATATATATATATATATATATATATATATATATATATATATCTGCTGACTGTTTGTTCAGTTTCGACTCAGCCACAACAAAACCTCCCTCCTTATCTGCTAGCAGCAGCTTCAGATCATTGTTTCTTAGGGAAGAGACCACATTGGACAGGTTAACGCGACTATAACCTGTAGGGCAGGTCGGTAGAGCTTCAACACACTCTAAAATAACCCGATCGTTTTCGGGGGGCGGTGCCTTACTAGCAGCAGTTCTGATGAGGGTAACGTCTCGGCCTTGTCCATCTTAGGGGGAACGCAGAACTTCGGGCCAAGCCCCAGAAGTTCTTTTACTGGTCTAGGTAAAGTGAAATCGCCAAGCTTTGTGACAGGCTTACCAGGGGGACGAGCGGGCGGTCTTTTCGGCAGCTTTGGAAGGATGTGCAGCCACAGCTTGTCCGAGAGTTGCGCGACTACTTTCATCTCTTGGCTGAAGGAAAGTTCTGGCCTTCTTGAAGAACCAAATGAACAGCGAAGCCGTAGGAAGTCCTTGAGTAACCCGATCTGCCTCCAAGTCTCAGTTCTCAGCAGGCGGCATATCCGAGCACCTTGACCTTGGGGTGGTGGGAACGGGCCCATCAACTGGGCTACGAGAGGTGGGTGGAATGCACGTTTGATGGCGTATGTCAGGAGGTGGGCGTTGCAGGTGGCGTGAACCAGCAGAGTGGACACGACGGATGGTTCCAGGAAAACACAGAAGGGAAGGGGGCTCGCTGAGGAAGCAAGGTGACTTAAGAGGGTGTTGAGGCGAGCTCGTTGGTACGGATCCATTAGAATGCAGCGCTTAATGAACACAAACACTTAGAACGAAAACGAGGACGGGCGCTGACTGCCAACAGTTGGTTTATTGTGCGTTCACATATATAAAGAGGGCGGGAAAAAGAGGGGACGGGGAGCATGGAAGGAAGAGGAGTTATGCGCATGGGTGTGACTATGACATTATACCAAGCTGCTTCTGATTACTGGCTGAGATATCTGAATTCCTTGTCTGTAAGTGTGAGCGAAGGGGCACTGACACCAGCCGCGCCTTTGCACATCATGGTGTACGTTTCAAAAATTTCGCGTGCCAGATTGTCCTTGTATCGGCGCCACACTTTGGCTTTTTCCGGGAGCGGAGTGCGCCCACAGTCTGCGCAATGGATTGCTAAATTGCTACCGTGCTTGTTCTTGACGTTGTTCGCGTGCTCTCGCAGACGATCATTGAGACAACGTCCCGACTGGCCGATGTACGATCTGCCACAGGTCGTGGGAATCTCGTCCACGATCTCTTTTTTGCACTGTACATAGGGCGGAGCGTGATTCTTCCCGCAGGATTGGGAGTCGGGGGGATTTCCGTTGACGCGTTTGCACAAAGATGAAAGTTTATTCGGGGCTGAAAACACTACACTCACACCTGTTCTTCCAGCCGCTTTTTTGATTCGATGCGAGACTGCATGAACATAGGGTAGGACAACTGATTTCGATCTGTCGAGTTGAGGCCGTTCTTTTTCTTTTGGGCACCTGATGTCTCGGACCAAGACTTCAATGAAGGTTGAGAGGAGGGGTTCCGGGAATCCACTATCCTTGAGGCGCTTAAGCTGGTCATTGACGCTGCGGTGTATCTTGTGTAGGCAGCTGCGGGAGAGGGCGTTCTTCATTGCTCCGATTCATGATCTGAAGCTGCTGCTAGCAGATAAGGAGGGAGGTTTTGTTGTGGCTGAGTCGAAACTGTACAAACAGTCAGCAGATAATGCCTTCCGTGACAACTTCAAAATATCGGAAGGGTTTCGCCCGGCAAAAGCCAAGAAGTTAGCCTTTGAAATGTGTGAAAAGGCTGGTCTCTCGAAGCTGGCAGCTTCTATCAAGCTCACAAAAGAGCTTAGCCTGTCTGCCTTCTTTACAGCAAAGACACATAAACAAGGCAATCCTTTCAGGGTGATAGTGTCCGAAGCCGGAACGTGGCAGCGTTGTTTAGGCACCTATCTGCAAAGAAGTCTGTCATTTTTGGAAGTAAGAGATCCATTCCTGGTCAGCAACTCGTCCACGGTGTGCGAATACCTGAAGAACTCCTGTGCCACTGAAACATACGCATTTTCTATGGATATAAAAGATCTGTACTACAGCCTACCTCAAGATGCTCTAGTATCTGTCGTTCAAGATGGCATAGACGAGGTAGGAGTTGTGCGTTTCCAAAACGCCATTGGGACTAACGTACCAAATTTTCTGGAATTGCTGAACCTATACCTTCGATCAACGGTGGTTATGCATAACGGCCGATTGCTAGTACAAAAAATGGGGTCTGCTTTGGCTCTCGAATAGCCCCTATTTTGAGTGACCTACTTCTGGCGCACTACGACAGAAAACTCCAGGATCAACTGGCCTCCAAAGGCTCTATCAAGATTTTCCGATACGTGGATGATTTCCTGGTTCTATTCCCTGCCAAGCTAGAAGATGCCCCTGCAGAAGTGGAACGAATTTTCAGTGCCTTCGAGACAACATTTCATGGCTTAACCTTCCCAAAAGAACTTCCAAGTGATGAACACATACGCTTTTTAGATCTCGAACTCCACCTGGGACGCAAACACATCTGCTGGGCCTACGCTCCCCGGTCCAAGAAGCAACTTCTCCCCTTTTCGTCGGCACACTCAAGGACAGTTAAGCGCGCTGTTGCACTCGGAGCAATGAAGAACGCCCTCTCCCGCAGCTGCCTACACAAGATACACCGCAGCGTCAATGACCAGCTTAAGCGCCTCAAGGATAGTGGATTCCCGGAACCCCTCCTCTCAACCTTCATTGAAGTCTTGGTCCGAGACATCAGGTGCCCAAAAGAAAAAGAACGTCCTCAACTCGACAGATCGAAATCAGTTGTCCTACCCTATGTTCATGCAGTCTCGCATCGAATCAAAAAAGCGGCTGGAAGAACAGGTGTGAGTGTAGTGTTTTCAGCCCCGAATAAACTTTCATCTTTGTGCAAACGCGTCAACGGAAATCCCCCCGACTCCCAATCCTGCGGGAAGAATCACGCTCCGCCCTATGTACAGTGCAAAAAAGAGATCGTGTACGAGATTCCCACGACCTGTGGCAGATCGTACATCGACCAGTCGGGACGTTGTCTCAATGATCGTCTGCGAGAGCACGCGAACAACGTCAAGAACAAGCACGGTAGCAATTTAGCAATCCATTGCGCAGACTGTGGGTGCACTCCGCTCCTGGAAAAAGCCAAAGTGTTGCGCCGATACAAGGACAATCTGGCACGTGAAATTTTTGAAACGTACACCATGATGTGCAAAGGCGCGGCTTGTGTCAGTGCCCCTTCGCTCACACTTACAGACAAGGAATTCAGATATCTCAGCCAGTAATCAGAAGCAGCTTGGTATAATGAACTCCTCTTCCTTCCATGCTCCCCCTCCCTTCTTTTTCTCGCCCTCTTTATATATGTGAACGCACAATAAACCAACTGTTGGCAGTCAGCGCCCGTCCTCGTTTTCGTTCTAAGTGTTTGTGTTCATTAAGCGCTGCATTCTAAAGTAAAACTCGACCAGTGAAAAGCTGTCCCTGTAGTATTCATCCATATATCATTGCTTGTGAAAATACTTCTGTTGACAAACGTTACTGTTAACATTTTTCAGATGTCTTGTTTTAAAATAAAATGACTATGAACTATTATTTAATAATTTGTGTCACTTATTGTGTGTAATATTCCATGCATAGAAAACCACCAGGGAACCTTGTCGGAAGTGGGATAAAAGCTTCCTTCCCTCTTTCTCTACGTGCTTAAATCCACTGCCTCATGGCCAAGAAATGCCTAATATGACACGCTGCCGCGTGACAGCACACCTAAGAGATGAAGTCATTGAATTGCTCGAGTGAGTAAAAATTGCATTACTTGTCCTGGGAGGCGTGGTCATAGTTAAGGCACTTCTTGAGCATTACACGAATTCTGTTCCAGGGAGAACAACTTGATTGAAAGCTCTAACCCTGCTGCCAGAAGGTGGAACTACTGTGCCTTTGCAGAAACTCTACATGAAGCTTATCCACGAATGGTATGGAAATAAAAGGAACTTCAGCAGCTTCGATGGGTGAGCTTGTTTGAAGCATTCCTGGCCGTTGTTTTCAAGAAGCGTTAGTTGCTTTGTTTTTTAAATGAAGTGGCTGCGTGATCACAACAGCTGTCATGAAGCACAGTGAAAAATAAATTTAATGTTGCAGCTGTATCTTGTTCAACATGGTGTTCTGCTGCCAAAAATTGGCCACAGCTTCAGTATATAGTGAATACCGAATATATTTGAAGGTGCTATTCTGGCATGTAACGATGAGAAAATATTTGGTTTCTGGCATTTCCAAAAAGTTGTCACAAAATAGCAGGTTTTATTGCGATAGCAATTATATGGACAGTCTCGGCTGGAAAATGTCCGTCCCCGTCGCCGTCATTCACCGTATATGTATAAGTATGTATATATATAGAAAAGCCGTAAAGAAAAATAATTCAGAAATTCTTTCCGACGCGCGGAATCGAACGGGCGACCTCTCGCTTTGCAGCCCGCCGCGTTAGACGTTAGGCCACGACAGCACCGTCTTTCAGCCTGCTAACGGCGCGCTATTTATATACACCATGTAA
Organism: Rhipicephalus sanguineus; assembly: GCF_013339695.2. Taxonomy (NCBI): domain Eukaryota; kingdom Metazoa; phylum Arthropoda; class Arachnida; order Ixodida; family Ixodidae; genus Rhipicephalus; species Rhipicephalus sanguineus. The sequence continues at coordinate 169,603,822 of NC_051176.1, forward strand.
TTCAGCATGCTTTCTTAGTGGCTACATAGATGGCGCGACGTGCGCGCGCAGCTCCTGCGATCGCCGTTGCTCTTCGCTCTACAGGGCGTGGTCGCTTTCGTGCGCTTATCTCGAGGAAAGAAGGGGCGGCCGGTGGGGTGCTTCGCTTCGCTCGCTGCAGCGGCCGCGTTTGCGAAAGGAGCGCCCTGTTCAAACAGAAATAAGTAACAAAAGTTACAATTAGTTCGCGCTCGTCTTGTGTGTACCTGTTCGTTCGTTTCGTGCGTCCTGCTTTATGTTTCAGCACTGCGCTTCAAAGTGTCGAGCTGTGACGCATTAGTTCGCGCTCGTCCTGTGTGCGTTCTTTTCGTGCGTCCTTTGGGCTCGAGCGACGCGCTGGCAATTTCGAGCTGCTTTCCATTCTTCGCGTTACATTACAATTTATTGCTATCGCATTCATTGCTTCGCCGTTGCGGCGAAACTATGACTTTTTTTATGTCAGTATTTAATTTATGTTCTTTTGCAGATTGGATTCATGCATTCAGTCAGCAGCACAAGAAAAACCCGGAAATTGCGAATTAAACTACGTTTTGCACTGGCTTCTAACAGTTCTGAACAATCAACTGATATCTCGTGCGCTGAAGCACAGCGTGAGCTAAGGGTGAGGGCCACAATTTTTAGCCAGTCTTGCCGGTCATTTTCATTTGCTCTGAGAAAAGATTTTTGGTTTCATATTAAGTCAGCACTGCACGTATACTATTGTTTCTGCAGATGCATTAATGGCATAGATCTTGGATGCCATTGTTTGAATAATTATTGTGACCTAATTCACGGGTATTTGTGGCATATCACTTACGTAATATTTCTTACTGATTCACAGGCAATTTCAGAAACTGTCACAGACCCAGAACGAATTGATCTTTCAAGAATGAACATGTTGCGGCGTGCAACCATTCAAATACGGCAGCAAAATCCAGTTGAGGAGCTCCCTGTATACCTTTTTAATGCAGCTGTGGTAAGCATATCTGCATAAACATGTAACATTATGCATGTATGGCTTCACATTTGCAAATTGTCTTTTTCTTAAGCTGCTACTCAACGAAATGTTCGTCCATTAAATTTTCATTTCACTACTGAAAAACAGCAGCGTTCACACCTTTGTCCACATGCTTTTTTCAATGGACAGGCTCCTGAGTATACATGCTTAGTGCATAGTACATTTGCAAGCACGGTGCATGAAAAGCAAAAGGCGGGAAACATCACTAGAAAAGGCCAAATCCCAGTGGTTCGTAGTTATGCTGTAAGCAAGAGAGCAAAAAAACATAGATTGAAAGTAACCGTTTTTCGCGAAATATAAATTGTTGAAAAATGGGGCTTCTGTTGCAAAGTATGTAAGCTTCACAAATTTAAAAAGAGCGCATGGAAGTTTTCGATGTGCCCAAGAACAAACCACCTTAACTCAAAAACTTATACACTGAGTGTTTCATAAGAAATTAATTTTATAAGAAGCTATGTGCCTAATTAATGTGACATTTGAGTGCCGTGTGTAGTGTCTTTTCAGTTGGCATGGAGGTTGAGATTAGGTTTGGGGCATCATTGCACACTATGGAAAGAGAACTTCATAAAATGCTGGAAAAGGTCAGCTTGAGTAGCTCTGTTCATATTGACAGCTATCTACGTACTAAAAAATCTTAATTTGCTTTAATATCTATGGTGAACACCTGGGAAGAAACATAAATAAGGTGGCATTATTTCATTGCACTGAGCTGCTTAATCCTTTCTAGGAACAACGGCTAATGAAAATATAATGCCAGTGAGCACACCAAAGGGGCTTTGCTACCGAGAAGTTTGATATTCAGAACAGCTTAAACATACTTAAAAACACCTTAAAATAAATGGTCCTATGCCGTCCATTAAGTTTTTTTGGTGTATGATGAAAAATAGCGCGAATAAACGTAAGACAAGGCGAAGAAGGCTACAGCACAAGCGCATACTGACAACTGAACCTTTATTAGAAAGACGAAAATATATAGGAAGCCCAAACCACATGTTCACCACGAACAGAACCAAAACCCTCAGATGTGCGCATCCAGGTACCTTATCTCTGCCTTATTTAACGCAAGGGAATGCTTTGCCACACAGTCATCTCCAGGTTTCAAAATAAAAAAAAGCTTCAACGAGCTCACGTGCCGTCTGGTCCCTATGACGTGAGAGCACTTTGGCATAAGACAAGCCAGGAGTACACCTACACTCACGGCAGTGCAGGGCCATATTTGACGAAGGCTGACCATTCAAAGATCGACGGTGTTCTTGCAGGCGCGCATTCAGACAGCGGCCTGCCTGTCCTATATCGCATTTACCGCACGTGAAAGGCACCTGATACACAACTCCCTTGCCACAAACCGAAGGGCTGTCCCTGTGTTTCACTTTACATTTTTGCCATTTCTGCGCAGTCCCGTCCACCTTCCTTTCAACCGCGACGCATACTCTACCAAGCTTATTCTCAGCCGAAAAAACAACATCAATATCATATCTAGCACCAACCTTCTTGAGACGATGGGAAACACCGTGCAAGAAAGGGATGGGAAACACTGTGCAGAAATGGCATGAATGTAAGGTGAAACACAGGGACAGCCCTTCGGTTTGTGGCAAGGAAGTTGTGTATCAGGTGCCTTTCACGTGCGGTAAATGCTATATAGGACAGGCAGGCCGCTGTCTGAATGCGCGCCTGCAAGAACACCGTCGATCTTTGAATGGTCAGCCTTCGTCAAATTTGGCCCTGCACTGCCGTGAGTGTAGATGTAATCCTGGCTTGTCTGATGTCAAAGTGCTCTCACGTCATAGGGACCAGACGGCACGTGAGCTCGTTGAAGCTTTTTTCATTTTGAAAGCTGGAGATGATTGTGTGGCAAAGCCTTCCCTTGCGTTAAATAAGGCAGAGATAACGTAGCTGGATGCGCACATCTGAGGGTTTTGGTTCTGTTCGCGGTCAACATGTGGTTTGGGCTTCCTATATATTTTCGTCTTTCTAATAAAAGTTCAGTTGTTAGTATGAGCTTGTGCTGTAGCCTTCTTTGTCTTGTCTTACGTTTATTCGCGCTATTTTCATTCATCATGAATTACCAACTCGCCCAACGGTCTGTTCTTCTACGTTTATGGTGTATGTGGGCTGTCATAAATGTAAAAAGTTGCCCTGAATAACAATAAATGAAAACGCAACCCGCAAATAAGCTTTTTTTTTCCACATTTTTTGTTGTTATTCACTGTAGACTGTCACATGTGAGTGAATATATTTTATTATTTTAGGAGGTTAATGTTTAGCTGCAACCTCTAAGAGTGGCTCAAAACAGTGCGCTTGTTTATATTATGGTAAAATGTTATAAAACTGCTATATGATAAGGCTTTACATTGGGATGCAATAAACTTTTTTTAGGACCAGCATGATACCAGCAAGCTTCTTCCAGGGCCGTGTGTTATCATGGAACCTGGATCAGAAAGAATTGTATGCAAGAAACAGACTGTGCGCCTTGTGCCTGGATGTTCCGCTGAACGTGGACTGATTCTGTGTTTGACTTTTGTTTCATGCTTGATCTCGTATCCGCATGCGTTTGGACAGACCTTAGGGTTGTTGTAAACCATCCTAGTAAAGAACAACACATTTGAGCAATGCTTTATGTCACATCGGCTGAAAGCTATGTTGAAGCAGCTGAATAGCTGTCTCACGCGGACAAGCCACAAGGCTGACCTGGCTGAAAACTGAATATGCAGGTTTCGTGTTCATTCCAAGAGTGCTGATGTTCATCGTACTGACTTGTGTACACATGAGTTTCTAGTCTGGCCTTGCATTGCCTGTATGTGCTGTACTTGTCACCATCTCACCATGCTGCAGAAGGTTTTCTGCAAAATAAAGGAATCAAAAGTGTTTTCCACACATCTTACTGATGTTGTACTGCAAGCCGGAATAGCAGGCCTTGTTAGCAGTACTGTTATACTGCGAGTAGTATTTCATAGAGTTGAGTGCCTTCAGCAATAGGCTTCAGCTTTCAGATCATGCCCATGTGAAGCTGGGCGAAAGCTATCACAATTGTAGCCTCACGTAGATTTTGTAACATTGCGATTTCTTTTAAGATATATATATATATATATATATATATATATATATATATATATATATATATATATATATAAACGTTCTACAAAGAGCGTTGAATAGGGCTATTAAAACAGACCTAGCTGCTGGAACTATGATCCAGCTAGTAAGTGGGACGCTGGAGCGTGTAGGGCCCAGTGCAAGCAACCCGAACACTGTTCCGCATAGCTGAGCTTTATCTGGAGCACTAGCTGCGCCTAAGTAAGCGGAACTTTTTTGCAAAAAAGTTCCGCTTACTAGCTGGAACTTATCTGGAACTAGATTAAGAGTGTAGCAGAGCGGGCGGTTGTCAGGGGCGCGCCAAACGTCGGTCTTCCTCGGCGCGGATCGCTGGCCGGCTGGCGGGCGGTATGACGTCGGTGGTGGCGGCGGCGGTGCCTGGCGGCGGAACTGCTGCGGCGGCGCGGCGTCTTGACGCGGGCGAGGAGGAGCGTTGCGGCGGACTGCAGCGGCGTAGCTGATCCCTTGTGGCTCAGGCTGCACTAGTTGAGGTGCTCGCAGGGATTGCTGTATTTCCTGGCGCACGACGTCAGTAATCGAGTCTACTTCAGGCTGCGAGGACGGCAACAGTTTTCGCAGCTCCTCCCGCACGACAGCTCTGATCATGTCTTGCAGGTCGTCGGATTGCAGCGCTTGAACCTCCCCGTAGGTCGTCGTGGGAATCCGGCGGTTGTACTGCCTCGTACGCATTTCAAGCGCCTTTTCGATCGTTGTGGCTTCCGAGGCGAATTCCGCGACCGTCTTAGGTGGGTTACGAACAAGGCTGGCAAAGAGTTCCTGCTTGACTCCTCGCATTAGGAAGCGGATCTTCTCCTCGGACATAGCGGGGTCAGCATGGCGAAAAAGGCGGACCATTTCTTCAATGTACATGCCGATGTTCACGTTCGGCAGCTGTACACGAGTCTCTAGCAGAGTTTCGGCTCTTTCCTTCCGGACGACGCTCGTGAACGTGTCCAGGAAAGCGGCGCGAAAAAGGTCCCAGGTTGTGAGCGTGGCCTCTCGGTTCTCGAACCATGTTCGAGCGGTGTCTTCCAAGGCGAAGTACACGTTCCGTAGCTTGTCGTTATCAGTCCAGTTGTTGTAAAGGGCGACGCGGTCGTACCTTTCAAGCCAACTTTCCGGGTCTTCGAGCGGTGACCCACGGAAGGTAGGTGGCTCCCTCGGCTGATGTAGCAGCACAGGTGCAGGTACCATGGGTGCTGTCGCCGTCGCTGATGTGGTGGGCATGGTCGGGGTCTTCCTGGTCTTGTCGGGTAGAGGCCCGTACTCCGGTGGGAGACCTTGCTGCCTGCGGCTGGCCCGCTGGTCGGTGTCTTCTTGACGGTGTGGGCTCGGCTCACGGCTTGAAGGGGGCGTCCGGATCATGAAGGAACAGCACCTCCACCATATGTCACGTGGTCGTGACGTCGACGAAGGCAGCAGTGAACACGTCCGAGATGAAACTCTTTATTTGGCCGAACTTGTGGCCGAGAAACTAAAAGTCAAACTACAGCAATACACTGATAGCGGCGGACAGAACGTCGACCGTCGATCAACTGACAAGCGGTCACGCGCGTCGGCTTTTATACAGGCGCTATCATACTTTCCAGCAATATCGCTGGTGGTGGCGTAATTTCTAGACAAAGCTGGAACATTCGCGTGCGGGGCGCAATCTTAACAAACCGATCTACTACAATCGCGACGCTTCTAGAACACTACTTCGCGGACAGCGTCGAGCGTTGATAACCGTCCCTGCCGGTCAAACCCGAATACATCAAAACAAGACAAGAAGTGGGCGTGGCAATATGGCTTCACTGGTATTTAGTTTTTTTTTTTTAGTTATGGTTCTATCGTTGTATTTTTGCTTGCTCTTTTTTTTCTTTTTTTTTCTCGTGCCCATGTAGCTATCTTCTATGGTATTTTTGGCATCAGGATGTTTTGAAGTAGTTTTTATGTATTAGTTTATCTTACATCGTAATTCGGTGTTACAGATTAGCTTATACAGGTTATGTTTACTTTATCGTGTATTACACATGTTTGAAGCAATGTCATTGTACCGACTGCCTCGTAAATGGTTCATTGGCCTCGTCAGGCTGTCCATAAACAGCTCTTAGCCAGTTACCCTCTCAAGAACCTGTTTCTTTCTTGCAAATAAACTCATTTGATTTGATTTGATTTGATTTGATTTGATTTGATTTGACACCCTACCTGCTAAGCTACCATGGCGGATTCCGGCTAATCAGTCGTATCAGTCAAAACAATAAAGCTCAATTTGCGTGCCCTGCATGTAATTGCATACTAGAACTTATACCTCCTTTCCACGTATATCTAAAAGAAGGTTATATTTACAGCATAGCACTGTTATCCATGAAAAATGAACCCGGAAAATGCCTCACCACCACGGCACAATATCGCTTATATGAAAGATTGTAACCGAACTTATTTGACCCTGCATGTCCATCATGAATTTCATAGAGAGGCTTAGTGACAACAGGCCACCCTGGCGCAGACTTTTCTTGCTAACGCTACCTTAACTGCTATTATAATATGGCACGTTTCTTTCTATGTGCGTTCTATAAAAACAGATGTGATACTTTTAGTAAGCCTCACCGCAACACAACTATGTGTTGCAATGAGCTTACTTGAAGGAAAGATGATTACTTTTAAGGGCTCGTTTTTCTTTGTTAGACACAATATTAATGAGAACTAACAGACAGCAATGCCAAGGAAAGTATAGGGGGTGTTATTTGTAGTAATTTGAATATAAATGTGAAGAAAGTAAAGTGGACGAAAAGATAACCTGCCGCCGGCAGGGACCGAACCTGCGACCTTCGAATAACGCGTCCGATGCTCTACCACTGAGCTACGGCGGCGGTCATCTCCCCGTCCACTTTATAGGGTATATATGTTGATTAAAACTTAGGAGTGTCAGTCAGCGCCAGTCGCAGCCATGGCAGCGAGTGTGGAACACTCTTTTTTCTGCCTTTTTGGCGTCACGTAGCACGTGATCTATTTACGAGCAGGCAGCTGACCAATAATCCCTCGCATACTACCTGAAGGCATCATGTCTGCCAGAACGAGACCCTCGCTATGAATGAAGGAAAGATTATTTTTAAGGGCTCGTTTTTCTTTGTTAGACACAATATTAATGAGAACTAACAGACAGCAATGCCAAGGAAAGTATAGGGGGTGTTATTTGTAGTAATTTGAATATAAATGTGAAGAAAGTAAAGTGGACGAAAAGATAACCTGCCGCCGGCAGGGACCGAACCTGCGACCTTCGAATAACGCGTCCGATGCTCTACCACTGAGCTACGGCGGCGGTCATCTCCCCGTCCACTTTATAGGGTTGAGAACTAACAGACAGCAATGCCAAGGAAAGTATAGGGGGTGTTATTTGTAGTAATTTGAATATAAATGTGAAGAAAGTAAAGTGGACGAAAAAATAACCTGCCGCCGGCAGGGACCGAACCTGCGACCTTCGAATAACGCGTCCGATGCTCTACCACTGAGCTACGGCGGCGGTCATCTCCCCGTCCACTCGCAGGTTCGGTCCCTGCCGGCGGCAGGTTATCTTTTCGTC